>NC_141028.1:4905000-5055000 GCF_052040795.2 Danio rerio
GAAAATGGAAAAGTGTTGTAATAGTGCAATAAATTCAGGGAATTTAAGAAACAGAATCCGGCATCCCATTGATCTCTCTAGATTTGCAATAACCTTTAAGTTTCCGAAAGTTTATTTGTAGTCCTCACACTGCAAATTAGGGCTGCACGATAATGGAATAATATAACATTGCGATGTTTTGTTAGTCTGCGGTATATACTAGGGTTGTATCGGATCACGATTGATCCGTAATTCCTATGAATCGCAACCCATGGTTTAGAACACACGACCTGCGAATTAATACTTTTGTTTTTACTCGTATATTAATCCTAAATTGTAATGATCACAGACAAATCGCCTCTCTCATCATTCAAATCATATGAATGAAAGCATTTAAGCATTCCTGTAAAATATAATGATGACAGAAGTAGTTGTGGTAGGTTATTCGGGATGTGGTAAGTTTCATTAAAGGTGTTTTCTGTCACTACTTGTTAAGCCTGCATTAATGCATTCAGTGTAAGCTGCATGATTAATTATTAAATGATTGGGATCTCAACACCAACACAACAAATCATTAAGGATGGTGATTTGCATGTTTATTAATCCTTCAAAAAAATGGTCTGATCCATGACTAAAAAAAAAAACAGTGATCTGAACCGTGAGATTTGTGATCAGTTATACCACCAGTTTATACAGTATTGCAATATGAATACAATTTCACCAGATGACTTGATTAGCTCAGAAAGAAAAAATATATGAGCAATTCCAGTGTTATGGATGTGACATTTGCAGTAAAAACTCAAAACATAATTTCACACAGAAAGTATATGTTGACATTATATCAAAACTTCTGTTTATATTTTCCAAAATAGCTCACCACAGAGTTATGGGAGCAGAAAAATATCAATATGTAAACATGTTTTATATTTTTAATTAGGAAAATAAACATGCGTTATGGATGTGACAAAAAAAGTTTGCGAATTTACAGTCGACAACAGATTATTTAGAAATTGACAGTTAAACTGCACAACCCAAAAGAAACAATGCTCATCAAACAGGTATGAGTCGGCTCACTATAAAATTAAAATGATTGATTTTATTTTATTTTATTTGACATTTTTGCATTTATGAAGAAAAAGTGTTGTTATGGATGTGACACATTTCCGTTATGGATGTGACAGCTGTGAAATTGCCACTTGTGTGATTTTGGCAAAATAAATATAATAGTTTGAAATACTGACAGATACATTCACAAGTATTTTTACATTACTGTAAAATACTTGCTAACACAAAAAAATGTAGAAACGGTTTGTCTATTTTGCTGAAAACTAAATAATTTTTTATGGCAAGGTTGACATTTGCGTGGAATTGCCCATATAAGTTTAGATTGGGATGATTCTGTAGGGGAACGCATTTGCAAAACATTAATAAACAAATTAAAATAATAAATAAATACAATAAAAGAAAGTTACAATTGAAATCATTTCCAGAGTCTAACAGTATTCAGGAAAAGTAATTGAAAAATAAAATTAATTCAATAATTGTTTTTAAAGTTACTAATGCTACAATGCCTTGTGTTTAAATGTTTCTAAAATCCTCATCTAGTCACAGGCCTCAAAAACACATGCAAATGATAAATTATAATACAGACAAAACATTGCAAATACTGCAATTTGACTACACTGAATAATTAAATTGCAATATCGATGCTGAAACGATATATTGTGCAGCCCTACGACAAATAAAGAAACCTATGAAAATGTTTTCTTGTGGCATCTCGTTGATACCCTGTCACTTGCTTACAAAGAAGCTTGTACATTTGTTTGATTTGTTGCTTTGCATCTATGCTCAGATTCCCTAGTTCCACTTTAGCAGCAGGGACAATGTAAGGGAATGCATATTTTATCAGACACACATATGTTTTATAAAGGTATCTACATGTTAGTCCATTATATTCTGAGTGATTAAGACATTTTACAAATGGTATTTCTATAAAATGGTCAGTTTTTTCTGTGATGATTTTGGATTGGTTTATATAGTGCGCTTTAAACAGGTCCAAAAGACATTGCAGAAAGCAACCCGCCAATCGCCATGATGTATATTCCCATTCTCTATTAAATCTAGCCAAGGAATCCAAGCACAAAAAATGGATCATAACGGTCTCATATCAAATGGCATCAAAATAAAAATAAACAAAAAAAGTACTCAGCTAGGTATAAATGTATATGCATACACCTGCACACATTCTACACATATTCATATATCCTTCATGGAGGATATATCAGAAACAAGCTTTAAAAATAAGAGGCCCTAGCCAGGGGGAGTTCGGGTGGTTGGAAAGACGTAACGCTCCACTGCCAAAATCCAGAATTCTTTACATGTGCGCATTTGTCCCATTTTTGACTGCTATGCCAATACAAATTGTGAAAATTACCCATTGAAGGCGCCTTTTAGACAAATAAGAGGCCAAATTCTGACTGAGGAAAGTTGAATGAGATGGACAGTTTTTTTAGTTGTCTATATACCCTTTCATTTAAAACAAGTTTAACCAGATTCCTTTTTTTTAATGTTAGATAATAAATTTGTATTCAAAATATTTATTCAGATTTCTATATAATTATTTTTTATTTACAATTCTAGTCTCATAACATTTTTAAAACTATAATAGTTTTATAGTTTAAATGCAAATTTGTCAAATACTTTGTGATATTTAGACTCGCACGAGGAAAATAACTGCAAAAGTCCACTTTTTCAGTAAAAAGAACCACAAAATATGTGATGTTGTTAACCCTTGTGCACTGTACAGTACTGCCATTTAGTTATGTTCAGGATTAAAACATCTACTAAATTAAACTGCTGTAAAAATGCATCAGATAAATATGTCAAAATTGTTTGCATAAGTCTGTTAATCAACCTCAGTCCTGATCAAAACTACTAAAAGTTTTTAAAGATTTCAGGATTTTAACTATTTAAATGTCAAGTCCACAAATTATGTCATTGATTTGGTGAAAAAACACAAAATTACATTTTAATATAAAAAGTAATTGTGGACTGGATTTTCTTTTCCTTTTAAACCAGTCTTGGACATGTGAATGATTAATATCAACATTGGCTTTGATGCATTGTTAGATTTTTATATTTCTCCCTAATTTATTGTTGGTGGCTGTTTAAGCCATGTTGTCTTCCATTATAACCACATTTGGTGGTGCATAAATACAGTGTTTGTTTTTGTTTACTTAAATAATAAATGGCAGAAAAGTGAAGTAAATAAAATTATTTACTTCACTTTTCTGCCATTTATTATTCTAGTCATTTCTCCCATAGGCAACTGAATCGGAAGTTCTAAAAGTGCACTTCCGCATTGAATAAAAAGGTCAATGGTTCATATAAAATTCAGAAATCTAAAGAGCTAATGGTGCCAACTGACTATCAACAGTGAAAATTACAAATTTGACCTCTTCCTAACAGGGAAACCCACCAACAATCAAAAATGCATGATTATACATTGCATTGGTTTTGCAATTGTAGTTATAATGGAAGTCACACAGTAAATTAGTGAGGGAAAAATAAATCAAAATGAATGCATTAAAGGCAATGTTGTTTCACATGTTCAAGAAAGTAATAAAAGCTAAAAAAAAAATCCAGTCCACAATTACTTTTAATATTGAAAATATGTAATTTTACGTGTTTTTCTTTCACCAAATCAGTGACATCATTTATGAATTAGGCAATTAAGAGATAAAAATCCTGTAATTTTCAGGACTGAGGTTAACTTAAAGATTTATGCAAAGTATATTTATGCAATAAATGCAAAGTAAAATGCCCAGTGTGTATCGTTTTTTTTATTATTAAAGTATTTTCTTAAAATGTGTGTCAATAAGGTTGGTCACCAAAAATCATTCTGCTAGCTGAAACACAGAGAACGATGTGGCTAAATTAAGACTCAAAATCACCTCGGAGTGGATGAAAACATCCACAGCAGCTCACAAGTTTAACATGTGACCCCTAAAGTTTTAAACTCAACATTTAAATCAGGATGAAACAAACCGTCAAGTAACTTAACCGTCAATTAACGTTAACATTAACTACGTGAATCCCAAAAAACGTTATTCGTGTGCCTTAACATTATATTACTTGCGAAAATACTATATAAAAAAAGAGTGTTTGGTTTAATTTAATTAGCCTGACCCTACTTACACTAGGTAAAATAATACCACAGTCTACAACAAATCTTTTAGCCATCTTTTAGATACACTTTTACAAAAAGGTAACACCTAATGAGAAATCACACAGCGTCCCCAGATAGCAGGCAGTAATCGGCCCGAGCTCGGCTGCCCCTCGGCGCCTCCGGCTCCGACTCGGCATCGGCGAGTGTTATCCGGGCCGAGTGCGGCCCGCAGCTCGCTCGCGCACATGCGGTTGTGATGCGGCTGTAAAGCACTGGCCCGATTCCGGTCAACCATATCCTGGCCGCTTCTGGCAAGGACTCGGCTGATGGCAACCGATTAAGTTCTTATTTTATCTAGTAATCTGTTAGCTCCACGTTTAATGATAATTTGAGAAAATATTAATGGTACGATAGCAAAAAAAAAAAAAAAACAAGAATATTTAGTGTGGATGGTCGCAATGTTTAGACGCAAACAAAACAATATTATTTATAAATAGATTATACATGTCATCTAGAGAAAAACTATGTAAAATTCTAATTTTGAGATAGCACGCTCCTGTGCTGACTGTTTTTTTTTTAAAGCAGAAGTTGGTTTCATAATAAACACATGCATTACTAAATTCCTGATCCAAACTCCAATCCAGACGGTGGCGGTAATGCTCCAAAAAGCTGGTTGTCAACCACCATGGCACGAAGATTACAAGAAGAAAAGGGTTGGTTTTTCAAACATTTCACGTGGAGTCCGGTCAGAAAGGTAAGCTTTTTACTGCTTGTGTTCTGTATAATTAGCGAATTTAGAGCTTAAAACATTTCCACGGTGTTTGGTTGTAACAGCGTTTAGTAATTTAAAACAGTTTGATACGAAATGTAACTTGCTTTAAGAAACACGACTGGAGCTAATGTATGCTAACGCTAACAGTTACAAACACGTCTGAAAGTTCCTTTTCCTTTTACACAATGTTAGATTGTAACGTGTGTAGTAACTGAAAACTATTTTAATTATTTTAAAGAAACATGAAACGAATTTGTGTGTATTCTAACTTTGCGTTAAAGAAAGTTTCTGTAGACGAATCCATTAACTAACTTGGCAAAACGTGTTTTTTTCCTGATTTAACATTATAAAGTACCGTGGATGTTGAAAAAATCATTGTACAGGCGTATACTTCTCCAACAGTATTAATTCTGTGATTATGTGTAAATAAAAACGAATCGTTTTGGATTAATAAAATATTATTGTTTATCTTGTTTATGCAGTTAGTCACGAAAATGATCGAAACTCGACTGTTTACTATTCTCTTTAAATTATCCGAGAGAAATATATTACTATGCACTTTAATTCATATGTGTTAGCCTATGTGAATCAATTATATCTTCTGTTCAAGCTGTAATTGTCAGTTAATGTAAAACTGAACGTCTTAAAGCAGATTTTGATGTTTTTTTTTATGTTATTGACAGTGATAAATTCTGATTTAAATGAATGGGTAACAATATTTGTTGGTTAAGTCTCATTGTTCTTGTTTAACAAAGGTTAGTGAGATCATTTTGCAGCACATCACGACCAAAGAAGTCAATGGCACACTCTTTTGAACGTGAATAGGCATGTTATAGTTGTGTGCTAAAAGTCCATAAGCTGTAAACTGCTGATACATTTTCAACATGGATTGAGCTTTTCAGACATTACATTACTAATTGCTTCACAAACAGCTGAAATGGTTTATTGTTATTGGCTATCATCAACAAACATTTTTCACAATGGTAGGTTAATCTTCATGGGTACAAAATAATGCATGTGCTTGACCATCTTACAAATCTATGTCTCAGATTCATAAGGCTGTCACTCTGCATGAATCTCCGAATAAATCTTGTGCAACCTTCAGTGTACTGATTATTTACACTATAGGTATTATATGCATTAATTAACTTTGATAGTATTTCAGGGTTTGAACTTTTCTTTACGGGAGGTTAACAACAATGTGATGTTTTATTATAGATGCATATGAGGAAGCTCGACTCAAACATCCACACGCAACTGTGATTTCTGACTGGTAGACAGATGAGGATGATGATCGCCTGTCATACATCTAAAGACAGAACAGGTTTGTTTGCAATTATTTTAAACACATACTGTCAACATTATGTCATTGATCTATTACAACCTGTGAGTTTTGCCCTGGCACTATACTAAAGTGATGTTTTGTTTTGTAAATGTATCTGATTAAGGGACAGTATAGACACATCTATACCATGATGAAGAAAAATTACTTGGAACAAAGAGGCTGGATAAAAGGCAGGTATGAAGATTAAAGAAATCAATGCAGCACCACAAGTCACATCACCATCAATGACTATGGCAGAAATCTTAAGACCACCATCAAGATGCACAGATACTGTACATTCCCGTACACCAGGCGTGTCCAAACTACGGGCCGCGGGCCATCTGCGGCCCGCGAGGCTTTTTATAAATATCAATAGAATCTGGCCCGCTATACAAAAATGAACGTAATTCAATAAATAACCACCGGGTGTCGCTATTACATGCATTCAATTAAGCAGCAGTTCTTGTTATGATCTATCTATCTATCTGTCTGTCTGTCTGTCTGTCTGTCTGTCTGTCTGTCTGTCTACACACAGTTGAAGTCTGAATTATTAGCCCCTCATTGATTTATTTCTTCTTTTTTAAATATTTCCCAAATTATGTTTAACAGAGCAAGAACATGTCACTTTAAGCTGTATAGAAGTGTCTTAAAAATATCTAGTCAAATACTATTTACTGTCATCATGGCAAAGATAAAATAAATCAGTTATTAGAAATGAGTTACTAAAACTAATATGTTTAGAAATGTGTGGAAAAAATGTTTAACTCTCCGTTAAACAGAAATTGGGGAAAAAATAAACGGTGGCTAATAATTTAGGGGGGCTAACAATTCTGACTTCAACTGTATATATATATCATGTCATATATATATATATCATGTATATATATATCATGTCATATCAGACATATATATATGTCTGTGTGATGTATGTAAAATTTGGCCCGCGACAACGTTTGTTTTTTTGCATCTGGCCCTCGGCCCAAAAAGTTTGGACACTCCTGCAGTACACCTATGAACATTTACAGTCTTTGTTCTAGTGCAGTTTGAGATCAAGACAGAACTTATTGCATCTCGTGATGTTTTTGTAAGACATCACTAAATTTGTTAATGTTTAATGCAGCTAGAAAGTAAAGATCAACTAGAGAATATCAGCAGTGTCTAACCCACTGTTGTATTTACAGAAGTTTTATGAGAATAAGCTACAGGTTGATTTATACTAATCTGTTATTTTTCTTTTTTAGCACGACTGACTGAAGTTTTAAAATCATGCAACGTCATAAAGCAGCAGCTGGGCCTGATTCTCACAAAACCAAAACAGACGTGATGAAATTCCAGATGTAAACACATTTGACCTTCCTTTGGCCAATTGGATTTGGAAAAGCTTGAAAATCAACTAAAGGAGCAGCCCGAACAAATGAAGAAACTGGTAAGTTCAAGCTCTTGCTAATTTCAAAGTGTTTTAAGTTTATTTGTTTTTTTTATTGTTTTTTTTTTATTTGCTTCGTAGGTAGCCTACTTTTTTCCTAATTTTTTCCTTTTTTTTTTACATTAGTACTTGTTCACTACTAATTATCTGTTTATCTTTTAATCACAGATGGAGTGAGGACAAATGTCCATACCACGCCACTGATAAAGAAGTGGAAAAATGCATTACAAGGTAGCTACAACTTGCCCCTGACAGGGATGGAGGAAGAAAGAAGAGAAAGCTAATGTGTCAAATGTCTACATCACTATTTTGTTTTATTTTTTAAACAACATTTTAAGTGTATTAGGATGTTCCCTGATACTTGAACAATTTGTTTCTTTCATTTGCAATTATATATATATATATGTATATGTATATATATATATATGTGTGTGTGTGTATATATGTATGGTATGTATGCATGTATGTGTGTGCGCCAAATTCTGAAGAAACATCTTGATACATTTTTAATAAACGTAATACAAATAAAATTATAAATTTAAAATTGCACAAGACGTGTATATATATGAAATGTATAATCATCTCACTCATGTCTTGCTGTTTGTGCAATTGCTTTTGTTCAAGTTTATTAAAAAAAAAAGTTTGACTTTATACTTCTGCAATTATATATATATATATATATATATATATATATATATATATATATATATATATATATATATATATATATATATATATTTGTTTGTTTATTATTATTTTAATGTTTTATTAAAAAATGTTTCAAGATGTTTCTTCAGAATTCTGCAGTACTTTTTACAAGTTTGACTTGGATATTTTACGGATTGTCATTGGTATTTTTAAGATGTTTCTTGCTATATCTTAAATTGGTTTCTATATTTAGGTTGATATAAAATTTAGCTGTTTTTTACAATTTTTTAATTCAAGTCTATTGGGAAAACAGGGTTTTTTTAAAAAACATCTGTGTTTGTGTGTAATTTTTAGATTTTTTTTGTTTAAATCTTTCTGTGTGTCTATTGTGTTGTTTTATTGTTGTTTTTATGAAAAAATAAATTATATTATATTCTTGTGCACTACAAAATTATGTATAAAATTTTAGTACTATTTTTTCATGCAATCAATAAACGTTTAACATTTATTTATTTTGTCATTTGTCTGATTATTTTCGTTACAGAATATGTATGCAGTTTGCACTTTATTCAAAGGTTAAACGCAGTGCTTACACTTTGTGTTTACATTATAGCCTGTGTTTGCTGTTATATAAATTCAAATGGTTGTAATACCATATATCAAGTACCAATGTAATACCAAAAGGTTTTATAAGGTGTATAAATACGGAGTCGCGCCAGCTCCGGGCCGCAGCGCACATTACCCTCGCGCCGATTCCGGCGCGGATGCGCAGCGTCGGCTCGCTTACGGCCGCCGCATCTGGCCCGCTTGATTTGGGCCGGAATCGGGCAGTGAGTCCACAGGCATCCGGCCCGAGTCCGGCAGCCGAATTTGGGCCGAGGGGTTAGTCTCCGGCAGGCGACAATCTAGCCGGAACTGGCCCGAGTGTATTTTGCTATCTGGGATAGGTTTGTTTTCTGCTGTGTCAGTAAGAGAGTTGCTGCTTTTGGCAGAGCTGCTTTCATAATGTTGAACTCGTTGAACAAATTGAGGAGGACACGTCGGTGAAGGAGGAAACCAGAAAAACATAATGCTCAAACAGACGATGCCTGCTAACGTCACAACTAAACCCAGGCGACACGGCAATATTCCATTTGTGCTTGACATTTTCAGATCTAAAAAGAATTTTGGAAGTGAATATTTTTTAAAGATAAGAATTAAAAGAAATGCATCAATTGAATACATGACAGAAGCTACAACACAGCTAAAAGTTCATGAGATCATCATTAAAAACAGCTTTATTAGCTTTTAAACATTAAAAAAATTCTAACAAATTTTTTAAAATGACATTTTTGGTATTAATGTTAACTCAATTCCTCACCTGATTAAAGAAGAAATATGTAGTCTTAATGTGGTGTCCCAAAGCAAGAGTCTGATATTTACACTAGATGAGAAACAGTTTCCCTGTAAAGAATGGGCAAAAACTGGGTTGTTGAGCACAGCAACACCAACCCATACTAATGCTAAAGACAAGACTTACGAGACAGACCAATCACAATTCACCATGTAAAATGACACCGTGCCTCTTGGCAGTTAGTAAACTAACCCAACATGTGTACTCACAGAGCCTTAAAATGATGTAAGCTCTATTCTGCATAATTAATACAAGCTGACACCGTCAGGAAGAAGATACAGGGTACCAGCTTGTACATTAAATAGGTATAAATCTCGTCAAGTTAACTGTCATATCAATAATTATTCATTCTAAAATAGGTAAATGAAACGATTTTCAAAATAATTGTTTGCTGCAGCCCTACTGCCAAGGATGACTGCTACATGTCATCTGCTCTGCTAAGGAGTCCGATTGTGGTTTGAGTGTACTCACCCTAGGCTACGTTCACACTGCAAGGCTTAGTGCTCAAATATGATTATTTTCTGAATGGCTGTTCACACTGCTCTTATAAATGTGGCCAATATCAGATTTGCAGTGTCAACAGATCATGGTCCTCAACTGACCAGCATGCGCAAAAGTGCATTACGGAGAGCACAAAATGTCTAATTATCCACACACGTGAGTGCTGCATGAGTAAGCACGTTGTCAGATCATGCTTATATTATTATTACCCTTTTCACAGACAACCGTGGTGTAATTCATGAACTGTAAATGATTGTTCTGCTATTACTAGGGATGTAACGATTTATCGTTGTACGATTTATTGCGATGCAAAAATGTCACAATATGCATCGTGGCGTTATGACGATTTGATTACGATATGACGTCCGTTTTCTCTTATTAGTTGAGCTGTTTGCACGTGAGCTACGTTCCACCTGCTGTCGCACGTGAGTTCAGATTGCAGCAGCAGTAATGTTAGCAGACCAAGATGAGTGGAGCTGAAATAGAGGATGGCCCATCCTCTCAAAATCAGACGTCTGGCAACATTTCGGTTGTACAGTCATTGCTTTAGACTCGTCCGCTTTTTGACACGCATACTGGGTCAAACATCCTAAGTTTTAAAGTCTTCACAGTGATTTACATACTTTGCACAGCGACAGGGATACCTCCTAATGGTGTTGAAAGAGTCACATACTGTATTTATAAGGTACAATTCACCCTAAAATATTATTCTGTCTTCATATAATGTTCCCGCCGCAAAATCACACATGACATGAGCTGACCTGAGCTGTTACTACAGAGGGCGGACTTTGATAGACGCGCGCGTATGGCAAGCCGTTTTAGCATTTAAACCTTTGTTCTGACTATCCATAAATATATTTTGAGATATCTCTAATTATATTTTGACTAGTCAGATATCTAGAGATATCTGCAATTACAATTGTACTAGTACGAAATCAGATTGGAGATATCTGCAAATATATTATGACTAGTCATATTCCTCCATTGACTTCCATTGAAAAATATTTGCAGATATCTCTAAATGAGTTTTGACTAGTCACAATTGTAATTAGAGATATCTCTAAATGAATTTAATTAAATATGAATTAAATACCTGGAAATGTGGATTTTTTTTGCACACACAAAAAAACGCAAGTGATTAAGCAAAGCCTTAAGCTCTTACTGTTAAATTCAATTGGAATAGAAAGCTTATTTTTTTTGCACCTTTACTTAAATTGTTCCTTAATATTGTCTCTGTCATTTCAATAATATTTTTTAAGAAGTTTTTAAATTGTTTTATTTTCCAGAGACAGGCCTGTTTAATTTATTTTCTTAAAGAAGGTTCAGTTTAACAAGTTGAAACAAAAGAAATACATAAAAAATAGTTTACTTGGTAAAATTTGCATTTCAGTTAAATTTTCAATTTTTATTCCAAATATCGTGATACATATCGAATCGTGAACACTATATCGTGATACACATCGTATCGTGAGCTGAGTGTATCGTTACACCCCTAGCTATTACTTATGTGTATTTCGGCATTTGAGATCTAAATAGTAATAAAATTAAGTCTCCTGTGATGATAAAAAACATTGATCATTTGTGATTTATGACAAGCGCTGTGCGTGGCGCTCTGACCACCGGCGGTGTAGCGGACTCATCAAGGGTTAATAAGCAGCCAGCCGCAGACTGAACTGTGAAGCCGGAGTTGGTTTATCTCAGTTTGTGGAGTTTAATTTTACTTCCTTATAAACAGCAGACACGAGCAGAAGGGTGGTTTGGGTGCTCGAGCACCTGCCCTTTTTTTCTCTCGGAGAGAAAGTTCTTCCTTATTTGCACACAGATCCCCCATCCGCAACACCCACGATGTTTTTCGGCTTCGCGATCAACCCGTGCCTCAATCGTTAACCAGATTAGTTAACAAGCACCAGTTATAACTTCAAATTCTTTTGCAACATGAACAACCAACTTTCTGTGGTACTGTAATCGCCCTGTGTGCTGTTCTACTGTGCTGCTGAGGGGTAGATGATGTCTGCAGCACAGAATGATGAAGCATGTCGCTCAAAGATTACGTAAAAGTCACATGAAATCTGACATAACCATTCACACTGCGGTCGCATTGCAGAACATCAGATCTGTGTCTGATTTAAGACTACATATGAAAGTGGCACAGATCTGACCTGAAAAGATCAGATTCCATGCGGTTTGGGCTGTTCACACTGTCATCACCTGACTCACATGAGGGGGGGAAAATCAGATTCATGCCACATTTGCCTGCAGTGTGAACGTAGCCTTAGAGACTTCAACAGAAGGACCAAGACCAGGACCTGACACCACAAAAATACTATTCATCTGCAACCACCCTCATCAACATACCAAAGACACACTTCCCTTTTGTGGTTTCCTTTTAACCTTGTAATTCAATGCAGCCGCTATGTTTTCGCTGCTGTAACGGTTTTTACCAGATGACAGTAGCTGGATAAACAGTGCTCTCTACATCCAATCCTGTAAATCCATATCTTGATATTAGCTGCCACTGGTCATTTTTCAAAAAATTGGCATCAGCCAATCCCTAATTGCCTAATCCCAACCCTGATCCCTAACCCTAACAAAACACCTCTAACAATTAATTCTAATTGTGGAATTATGAACCAATGTCATGCGTGTTCAGTAAAAAGTCAGGAGAGGATTTTCAATGGCAACAATATTAGTCATTTATTATATACAAATGACTCAATTCAGAGCTCTGGGTCACGTCTGTCACTTAAGTTACACCAATACAATACAAGAACTACATTCGGGAGCTCCGCAACAACTCTACATTTCCCTGACTTTCCAGCCATTTCCATTGATATATATATATATATAAATATAAATATATAAATATAAATATATATGTGAGCAATTCCAGCCTGATCTCACAAGAAAACGTAAGTATTGTGCGTTTTGTCAGTTTAGTGGCTAATTCGAGTTCAGTCGAATGAAATTGTATGATTTTAAAAAGGAGGCGTGGCACCTAACCCCACCCCTTAACCCTCAAATGAGCAAATCATACTAAATTGTATGAATGAAATCGTACGAATTTATACGAATTAGCTACTAAATCAAAAAGTTACGAATTGCTGTGAGATTGTGTTGGTAAATCCAGCTTTATGGATGTGACATTTGCAGTAAAAATCAAAACAAATTCACAGAGAACGTATATGTTAACATTACATTGGAACATCATTTTTTATTTTTGGGGAAATAAACATGCGTTATGGATGTGATGAAAAAAGTCTGAGTTTACAGTATAAGAAATTCTCTGAATGAAACTGCACAACCCAAAAGAAACAATGCTAATCTAAAGAATAATCTAAAGAAAAGCTGGCTCTCTATAGAACAAGCCTGATTGATTTTATTTTGTTTGCCATTTTTGCATTAATGAGGGTAAAACTCTGTTATGCTGTGTTCACACCAGGCACTTTTCACGCGTAAATAGACGTGTGAACATGAGTTTACTCACTTCATTAGCATGTCAAAATCAGCTTCATTCGCGCGACAAATTCGCTTCAGAACAGACGCAGTTTCATGTGATGGGCGGGGCTTTTGTCAGCCCGGTGACTCTAGTTTCGTTGCTAAATGGCTAACATGAATTTTATTGAGAAGACAATCATGTTTATATGCTTTATGAAGGCTGAAAAACAGCATTGATTCGTTTTTTGAAATCTCCCTCCCGGTCCTCAAATAAGTTGCGCACACTACTCACCCCCGGATCCCTCTGCTCTTCAGTTCAGACATGTCGCGCATATATTCATAGCAAATAAACAAAAATAAATATCCCGCTCACTTTATGAGCCCTTTCGAGTGAGATTTTACACCCCTATGATTGGTCAGGCGCTAAACAGCAAGGGCTGCAATTGGCTCTAACACTCTGCCGTTGTTGGAAATCACTGTTCAGCGATAAGTGACACCGACACAGTGGCGATCACAGCTCATCCATGATAGACACATAGGAGAAAACTCGCTCTGCAGACATGCGCTCAAGTCTGTATGCAGAAGTAACAGTGATGTAACAGCCGAGAGGAGAGGAAACGTCATGCCAGCAGGTCAAATGGGCCACAGAGAGAGAGAAATAAAGCGTACTTTCATTTTCTCAATTACAGTGAAATAGGGGCTTCTGCTGTACTCCAGTGTCAGAAAACGACTGTCCAGCAAACACACACTCTAAAATTAATGACGTCAGTACATAATAACCGGTTATGATTATTACTAAATCGTTGTTGTTTGTGCACCGAAGAAACTATTTTATATATATATAAATATATGTACTATATAAATATATATTTACTGTATATTTATATATATATATATATATATATATATATATATATTTACTGTATGTGTGTGTATATATATATATATATATATATATATATATATATATATATATACATATATACATACACACACACACACACACACACACACACACACATATATACACACACACACACACACGCATGTTTATTTACCAGTTACTTTTGAAAAGCTATAAAATTCAAGCTATAAATTGAATTTTGAGCTATAAATTCAAACAAATTTTGTTTAAATCTATTTACACTAACAGGGATAATACTGGTAACTCTCGAAAGATTCGTTCTAATAAATTCCATGAAAATATTTAATCAAAAAATTAACTAAAAAAAGGCAAAGAAGGTGATGTTTCAAAAATGACAACAGTTACAGAACAATAAGGTGTTCACACTCATGACGTTTCTTTTCTGCTGCTATTTTTAGTTTTAGTTAAACATTTTTTAAATAATAATAATCGTGTTTCATTTTGCTTTTATTAATAAAAAATATAAATAAAATACACGCATAAGGTCCAATCAGATCCTGAATATAAAAATGCTACACAGATTTTGAATGCTCTGAGAGGGTTAAACAATATTAAACAAGTTACCCTTTTAACGTGCTCTGTGTTCTCAATGTCACATCCTTTTGTGCCGTGTTCTTTGTGTTTCATTTCCATGACTGTATTGTGTTTTGGTTATTTAATGTCGGTTTTCTCATGACACACCCTACAACTCCTGACTACATTTGGGTATCTTCTTTCCTTTGTCTTTGTATTTCAATTGCAGAGAAGTCTTCATATTTTTTGCTGAAATACAGAGAAGTTACAGCAGCCACTGAAGTGAGGAACACAAGTAATTCAATCTAAATGAATTTTGTTCCTCTATGAAGCAGTATTTAGCTGAATGTAGTGGTGAGGGAAGAGGAGATTGCCCCAAAAATGAACAAAGTAAGAAGAAATTATTATTATAATGTACGGTAGCAGCTGATTAATGCAAGGGCTGCACCATAAATCGTATCATCACGATAATATTTGTGGCCCACAATCAATAATTAAATATATTTGCGATTTTACAGTATAAAGACCAAGCTGATATTCTAATGGGTGGAGTTTACGGATTGTACCGCATAACAAGCATGAGGTGAATGTGTCTTGATTGCAAGTGTTATTTTTGAAGTGGCTGTCATCAGTGGGTCAATGAGCTCAGGAGAACTCTGCTTTGCAGTTTTCTATGCATTCCTAAACCAGGCAACGTTTGCTTTCTGTGCATGAAATGTGCATGCAGAAAATTGGACAAAAGGAATAAAAGTTTTAATTATATAACAAGCATTTAATTTGTATCTAATAGAGATTAGTATCTAATCTCTGCCCAGTTTTATTACAAGTTGGGTTTTTTATAGTTTAACATATATACACACACACACACATATACATACACACACATACATATATACATATATTATACATATATTATACATATATTATACATATATATATATATACATATATATATATATATATATATATATATATATATATATATATATATATATATACATATATACATATGATGAAGTATGAAGTGAAAAACTGCAGTTACAGTCTCTTCTGCGTCTGTGTGTTTTGCCTCAGAAAATCAGCACATGCTCGAACTGAAAACTCCCATTTTTATGCAAAACCATCCCTCTTTTCCCACCCTCCGACACTCCCACCTTAACAGAGCTGGACACACCCACTTCCCTGACTTTTTTCAAACTAAGTGTGAAAACACCCTGCTGAGACAGGGGAGGTTTCGTGACTAGAGGTGTGAACCTATACTGGTCTCACGGTTCGGTTACGATTATCATGCCATCGATTTGGTTAAATTCGATATCTCGGTGCATCGACGATGCTTAACAGTGTTATATTTTGGGGGGAGGCTTTAACAAGCTGTTTGTATAAACACACAGACACACAGCACCACACTGTCTCTCATTCACACTCCTACACAAACATAGACAGCACCAAACAAACCTACACACACAAACACACACAAACACACTTTAGCCCTCGCAACAGGGAGAGCTTGCGCTGAGCGAAAAAAGCAAATAAACGAAAAAAATAAGCACTTTTCCAACGGTCCCTTACTGAGAGCTCCTCTCAGTGCGAGCTCTCCTGGCTAAACGCAGATTTCGAGGGCTTAAACGGAACAGTGGTCGTAATGTCGAGCGAAAAAAAGAGAAAATGACAGCTGTGAAACATAACCAGCTTTGTCTTTTTGTAGGAAACACACTTTAGATCTTTTTAGTTTAAGAGTTTGAGTTATTGCCGTCTATAACTGAATGTGTGTCAGGAATATTGAAAACAAAAGCAACTGAACCTCGCTCATTTCTGGCGCCCCCCTGGATATACAGCGCCCTTAGCATTTGCTTATGGTGCCTATGCCACAGGTCGGCCCTGAGTTGGTTGAGTGTTGTAAATAATCGCGCTCACCTCCTTAGCGACAGAGCGCATATGAGATAAATGACGTCAGTTCATAATAACCGGTTATGATTATTACTGAACCGATACTGAATTGTCTGCATCTGCATCGCACTGCACCAAAGAAACAATTAATTTTGACACCCCTATTCGTGACCCTTTAAAACTATTTGCCTTAGTTATGTTGGTAAAATAAAATGAAGTGGTTTTAAAAAATGATATTCATAAATGGATCGTCAATAAATATTTAATAATTATCGATTTAGAATGACATGAAATATGATATTGTGATAATTTCCAGCCCCAACTCTACATATACAGTACACAGGTACTATTTACTGTAACATTAACTGAGGTCATTTTCAAATAATCAGACATCACATATCTAATGTTTATTGAAATTGGTTAGTGCCTTTTAAAATCATGCATCTTTACTTTGTGTTTGTGCTGCCGCGATTAAACTGACTGTACTTCTTTTTCTATTAATTGCTGTGTTTCAGGTCAGTGATTCCTGCTCTTAATTGTGGCGGTAGAGAGCAGGGGTGAGGAGGCTGCACGGGCCACGCGGCTGTGTTTTAATGGGCAGATGCGCTATAATAACTCTGACCTCTGACCTTTTGTGGTGACTAAAGCTCATTACGCTGATGGGTGCACCATCTTAGAGTGTCAATGTGTGTGCGGTCACAAAAGTGACGCTGACACACCCTCATCTGAAAAAGAAAGTTTCACACAGACTAATTAAAATAGAAGGCGGCCCCGGTTTTCTCATTGTCAGTTTCACTTCTCCATGCATGTCTCAAGAAGCAGCTACAGTGAGGTTTTTTTGCACTACTGTCTCCTCCTCTCCTTATTGCACTATATACGGTTCTATCTGCACAACTCTGGTTTGCACTCATTGCCATATGCCCTTAATGTTTTTGTATTGTATTGTATTGATTACACTTTTTATTCTTTTTTTTATTATTCTTTAGATTACAGTTTATGTATATATTTAGATCATATTTATGCATATATTTAGACTAAATTTTAGGTATATATTTAGATTACATTTTTTATGTATAATTGTATTTATTGTAAATTCTTTCTTAAAACTCTACTTTTTGTATTGACATTATATGTTAGGCACCTAGGGTCTGAGAGTAACGTAATTTCGATTCTCTATAGACCTTTTTCTTGGAACGCAAAATTACCCATTATGCTTTGCGTGTATGTGCAAGAAGAAAGCGAAGAACTTCCGGTCGGCAGCTGATGCGTGTAAACAGTCACATTTGGACAGCTTTGAAACGATAGTTTTAATCTATTTTACCTGCTTTTATCCTCTTTGAACTAATCCTGTTGTCCATCAGCAGCATCTCCTGGACTGATCATTTAAAGAAATGCGATCTAATAGGATGGAAAACAGCTGCTGTGAGGCGTTTTCCCCTCGTTGTCAGACGGCATCTTCTGCAGTTTAAATGAAGCCTCGTCATCGCTAAAGTCAACATTTTCTCTTTATTTCAAATACATAACCAGCCCAAACAAATGTAATTCACCAAAATGTTTGACACACACGTAGCCTGTACTGTGCCACTCACACACTGATTTAATAACTGTGACAAAGTGAAAATAAAGGATAGTGTCATTTCGAAATGACAGAAAAACACAAACCGTGGTAAAAACAACACACGAAATAAAACACAAACGGCTCGCGATTAGAATGAACAGCAAATCAGCAGCAGAGGATCAATAACAGACTTTTATAGGTCCATTTTGTGAATTGCACAACTTTCATACCTGTTAAGTTTCATGCCAGTACTCTGGTTTGCTCTCTCTCTCTCTCTCTGTGTGTGTGTGTGTGTGTGTGTGTGTGTGTGTGTGTGTGTGTGTGTGTGTGTGTTTGTGTGTGTGTGTGTTAGGCTTGGGCGGTATCCAAATTTTGATACCGTCAAACCGCCTCCATATTTTACCTCGGTTTCCGGTATTACCGGCGTAATAAAAAAAATTATGACGTAAGGCTCAGACAGCGTCACCAAACTGTTGGCTTGAGCCTAAACCATTCAGAAACTGAATACCTTCTATGCGACCTTAGGCTTGCGGTCAGAGAGAGAGAGAGAGAGAGAGAGAGAGAGAGAGATATTTTATATATATATATATATATATATATATATATATATATATATATATATATATATATATATATATATAAAATATCGCAATATATATCGCAGGGGAAAAAAATATTGCAATGTCAATTTTTTCCAATATCGTGCAGCCCTAGTGAAAAGTGAAAATACCCGCCACCTTTACCTCCTTTTTGAAGCCCAGACAGGCAAGCAGTGAGGCAGAGCAGTACAGAGAGTGTACCAAAGTGCATCGAATGACTAGTTATAGAATAAAAAATAGAATAAATATATTTGTATGTATTAGACACAAATTTGAGGCTTGTATTTGCAGCAGCTCCATGTTCACAACTTCACTCATTGGGTTAAATTAATCTGTGCAGTCTTAAGCCTGGTTTATACTTCTGCGTCAAGTGACCGGCATAACCCACGGCGCACGCAACGCGCGTAGCTGTGCATCTATACTTCTGCGCGCTGTCTCTGTTGGTCTGCATTAACACTTCCGAAACGCTAGTTGGCAGTGAGTTATAAATGTTCCTCTGTGTTGAGTTTCTCCGCTGCTGCTTTGCTTTTCCTGAACACTTCCGGGATGTACAAGTGGCTCAAACTCGCTCATTTTGAGGCAGGAACCGGCGGACGTGCAACAACTTTAACTATGAGGTAAACGCAAAACAAAACTTTCCATTCAGAGCTCCTTCACGGGACTCCACACTTGTAAACAATCGCTCCATCAGGCTCGCACCAGTCACGCGACTCTTGGTCCCACCCAGACTCATCAGTGCTACCAAGCCGACCAATCACAGAGCTTACACGTCGTTGCGACGTGTAGTTACATTTTTTGAGAGGTGCACGTCAGCGACGGCGACAGCCACGGCGAAGGGCTATGCATCAGCGCCGTAGCATACGCCGGCGTTTGGCGCAGAAGTATAAATCAGCCTTTAGTGGTCAGACCATTACTTCCACATCATCGGTTCACCTCAGGAAACGGAACCAACTCTGTGACGTGAAACACCTCAATAATCCAAGATGGCAGCACCCAAGCTCGTAAAACTGTATTAAACATACGCTTTTCTTCAAAACAGTTAAAATAATGGAGTATAACATATTTTCATTCATTAATTTTCCTTTAACTCATCCACCATATGTTTTACACAGCTGAAGCCCTTCCAGCTGCAATAAGCGTACTGGGAAACATCCAAACACTTTCACACACATACACTGCAATTAGGTTATTCAACTCACCTACAGTATAGTGCAGGTGTTTGGACTGTGGGGGAAACTGGAGCACTGGAAACCCATGCCAACACAGGGAGAACATGCAAACTCCACACAGAAATGCCAACTGATCCAGCAACCGTCTTGCATTAAGGTGACAGTGCTAACCACTGAGCCATCATGTCACCCTTTACTTCCACTTTAAAAGTCAAATTCTCAAGTCTACATTTGTTTATGCATCTTTTTTAAGAGCTGCAGAAGCCCTGCATAATATTCACAAACTCTAGTTTCAAGACAAGCGTTTATCACTGAAGCACATGGAATTTCTCCTCACCTGTTTTGCAGAGCTCCAAAAAGACGAAATCAAAGGTCACAAATAACTAACTGAAACCATAACCGAACACGCACACAGAAACGGAAGTATGTTGTTTCCTGTTAAAAAGACTGACGCAAAGCAAAAAAGGTTATGACTTTGAGGCTGACACATGAAATCCAATCAGAGGGGTGGTCTCACAAATTTAAAGTCGGTTACCATACTACATCTTTTAGGCTGGCCTGCAAACAATTCAAGTACTGGTCAACTGATTCATCACAGAATTAATAAATATTTACATCAATAATCCTTTGAGAATTTTAGCATTGAGACGCTTTTATAAAGAAACACCAAGGCTAAAACTAAACTATACATTGCTGAATGGTTATTTAACAAGTATATTTAGTAGAATGAGACACATACAAAGTTATAAAATAAGCTTTTTACTATAAATAAATGCACGTCATGATTTTGCAGAGTACGATGCAATTCTGAATTAACATCTATGTTGATCCTGAAACATCATTGTTGTAAATTGTAATCCATATCTATGAACTACCCTGTTACGTGGGTCTGTGTTATTTAATTAATCTTTGTATTTATTGCTGGTTTGTGCTTGTTGCGATCGAGTACTAGGAGGAGTGTTTCTACCTGGCTTATCCAGGATTGGATAAGCCACTATATAAGGCTGACAGCAATGGCGTCTCTCTCTCTCTCTCTCTCATTCTATCTTGCAGTCTCTCGCCTTCCCTCAGTTCAGTGGTGGCTTGCGCTCAGGCGGTCTGGCTGGCGGTGCTCCGCAAGTCGATCATTCATCCAGATGCCGCTCCATTTAGTGTTTCGTTCATGTTAATCTTTTGATTCTTAATTCGTAATGTGTTAACTAGTTTGTTTATTTTGATACTTTGTTTTTAGCAAGTAGGGGTTTATTTTTCATAGCCACGTTTTGTTATTTATTTAGTTTAGCGAAGGTAGGCAGTGGCCCGGAAGACTCACCTATTTTTATTCCTTTCACGGGAGTTTAAGTGAGATCTGTCCATTTAAAAACAGTTTAGTCAGAGACCTGTTTACCTTAGCTGCCCTACCTGCCTACTTGATTTTTGTTAATGTTTTGTCTTTTGAAAACTTATGATTTATGAAAAATTAAACATATTGACGGAACGTTAATTTAACCATTCAATGTCTGTGTCTTCCATTTGTTCGGCTCAAACCTTGAATGTTGTTGTTATTCGAGCCAGTTTTGAGTTTGAGCCGTAACATACCCCTAAACCCAATCATAACTGTAATGATTCCCCAAATCAGAGGAGAATAATAGTTGGATAACAGTCATGTAGACGTAAATAAACCTAACCGTAAACCTAAACTTATCATAAATGGTAAACCTATTTCTTAATTCTGATTGGCTGATAGGAATGTTGTTCCAGGATCAACAGATGGTAGTCCAGAAACATGTCCTACTTTATGAAATCAGGTTAGGGATAAATAAACATCACACAAACAAACAAACACATTTAAGTTGTTGCACTGTTACTGCAAATGTACTCATGCGGTGGTAAATGTGACCATGCACACAAAACAAAACAATATATGGAGATCCATTATAGATCAGTTACAAAATAAAGATGATTTAACGTTTACGAACTGCATTGTAAAAAAACATGTTGCTAACTTAAATATTTAAGTTGAAACGGTTTAACAAGTATTTTTTTAATTGCATTAATTAGGCTGACTTAAAACATTTCTTTAACTTTAGAATAATTTTCTAAATCAAGATAAAATAACGTAAAAAGTTGTCATGACTTTACACTCACCGGCCACTTTATTAGGGACAACTATCCAACTGCTCTAAATTTCTGAATAGGCCAATCAGACGGCAGCAACCATGCATTTAGACATGTAAACATGGTCAAGACGATCTGCTGCAGTTCAAAGCGAGCATCAGAATGGGGAAGAAATGTGATTTAAGGGATATTGAACGTAGCATGGTCGTTGATGCCAGACAGGCTGGTCTAGGTATTTAAGAAATCTACTGGGATTTTCACGCACAACCATCTCTAGGGTTTACAGAGAATGGTGTGGGGAAAAAAGAAAATATCCAATGAGTGGCAGTTCTGTGGACGCAAATGCCTTGTTGATGCTAGAGGTCAGAGGAGAATGGCCAGACTGGCTCCAGCTGATAGAAAGACAACAGTGACTCAAATACCCACTCAATACAATTGAGGTCTGCAGAAGAGCATCTCTGAACACACAACACGTCCAACCTTGAGGCAGATGGGCTACAGCAGCAGAAAACCACACCGGATGCCACTCCTGTCAGCTAAGAACAGAAACCTGAGGCTACAATTCACACAGGCTCACCAAAATTAGACAATAGAAGATTGGAGAAAAGTTGCCTGCTCTGATGAGTCTCCATTTCTGCTGCCACATTTGGATGGTCGGGTCAGAATTTGGCATCAACAACATGAAAGCATGGATCCATCCTGCCTTGCATAAACTGTTCAGGCTGGTGGTGGTGTAATGGTGTGTGGGATATTTTCTTGGCACGTTTTGGGTCTATTAGCACCAATTGAGCATCGTGTCAGTGCCACAGCCAACCTGAGTATTGCTGCTGACCATGTCCATCCCTTTATGACCACAGTGTCTCCATCTTCTAATGGCTACTTCCAGCAGGATAATGTACAATGTAATAAAATGCGAATCATCTCAGACTGGTTTCTTGACAATGGTTACATGACCATGAGTTCACTGTACTCAAATGGCCTCCACAGTCACCAGAGCTCAATTCAATAGAGCACCTTTGGGATGTGGTGGAACGGGAGATTCGCATCATGGATGTGCGGTCGACAAATCTGCAGCAACTGCGTGATGCTATCATGTCAATATGGAGCAAAATCTCTGTGGAATATTACCAGCATCTTGTTGAATCTCTGTTATGAAGGATTGAGGCAAGTCTGAAGGCAAAAAGGGGGTCCAACCCCGGATACTGGTAAAGTTTATTGGCTGGTGAGTGTAAATTGTCTTTTTTTTTTTTTTTACACTGCTGTATGACTTTGGTCAGTCTTTTTTGACATGACAACAAACATCTAATCTGTGAGAAGCTTTTTGTTGAAATCATTTTAATCGAAAATGAAAAGTTTACACACTGTTAAATCAGACATAAAATTTAAGTTTTATAAAAATGCCAACAACAGGTTTAACATATCAAAAGGTGTTCTTAAATGTTCATTACACTCCTTTTTTAAAGTAAAAAAAGCAGGTGCATGCAAATATAAAACTGTTGAGAACTGCTTTTATTGCAGTTTTCGTTTCTAGCACATATTTATGACCTGCCTTCATTCATTTAAGAGATGAATATTCGGCTCATTTTCCAGTGTATGAGTTGTTCACTATAAATGCATCACTGGAATAGTTTGGAGGCAATGCCACCTGCTGGGAAAAAGTACATAGCATTTAATTAAAAAAACTATCTATAATTTATGATTTGCTTTGACACATTGTGTTTGTTTGCCAAGAAGAGTTGGTGTCAGTGATATTTGCATAGTGAATTTTGATTGGTCTGCATCATATCATTAGCATTGGTACATCCTTCAGTTATTTCAATGCTCAACAACCCTTTTTTTCCTCTGTCCATTGCAGAGAGATCGTTTTAAAAAAAAGCTTCCGTGTTTCTGGTTTTTCATCTACACACTACATCTTTTATTTAATCTTTAATCAGGTGAGGAGCTGACTTAAACATTAATATGATAATACTTGACCTAATTTAATTCATGTTTGTTAAAAAGCTACAATTTTAGTATTTGATAAACCTGTTATGTCCTGTAGCTTCATTCTGTAGCAGATTTTTATTCTATTAAAACTTTTATTTGTCTTTTTATTTGTTCTATGAAAAAAATCATTTTCTTTTATAATTCTTTTCAGATCTGAAAATGTCAAGAACAAATGGCTTATCACTGTGTCGTCTGGGTATTGTTGTGGCATTAGCAGGTGTCGTCTGTTTGAGCATTATGTTTTTCTGGTTTTCTTCTTCACCGACGTGTCCTCCTCAATTTGTTCAACAAGTTCAACATTATGAAAGCAGCTCTGCCAAAAGCAGCAACTCTCTTACTGACACAGCAGAAAACAAACCTATTCTTCTGATGTGGTTTTGGCCAGAAAACTTCAGATTTGACCTGAACGACTGTAAGAATATCTTCAATATCGATAGTTGTCTGTTGACGGATAATCAATCTCTCTACAGCGATGCTGACGCTGTCCTCATTTATCACAAGTCTATTAGTTGGGATTTGTCCAATCTTCCTCCGTCTCCTCGTCCTCCGTTTCAGAAGTGGATTTGGTTTCATTTGGAATCACCGACAAACACTCAGAAGAAGCCTGGTCTGGAAAACCTGTTCAACCACACTCTCAGCTACAGGCAGGACGCTGATATTTTCACCAGGTTGCATTTGACTGTGAGGAAGAAACCAGCCGATGACTTCGTCATTCCCAAAAAAGACAAACTGGTTTGTTGGATTGTGAGCAATAACGCTCTTGGAACTGGCGTCGGGACAAGGAACACATTTTATCAGGAGTTCAGCAAACACATAAACGTCACTATGTTTGGGAGGGCTTACGCATCACATTTGGATCCTAAGGACTACTATCCTACCCTCGCTAGCTGCAAATTTTACCTTTCCTTTGAGAACTCCATGCACAAGGACTACATCACTGAGAAGATCAACGGTCCTCTTTCTGTAGGAACTGTTCCTGTGGTTATGGGTCCTCCAAGAAAGAACTATGAAAACTTTTATCCCAGAGACGCCTTTATTCATGTGCAGGACTTCCCAGATCCAAAGTCAGTGGCAGAATATCTGCTTCAGCTGGATAAAGATGAAGACGCGTATCGCAGGTACTTTGACTGGAGGAAATATTACTTTGCAACTCCTCATTTACTGCAGCAGCAGGAGTTTGATCTGCCCATCTGCACTGCCTGTGACTATATAGCCAAACACAAGGAATATAAAGAGATTCATGACCTTTATGAATGGTATTTCAATTAATTTATGATCACCTCTGATTGTGGAGTTTATTTCATATCATGGTTCTGATTAAGGTCTTAAGAATCACGTAATTGATGGGAATGATTGTCATGATTATAAATGATGCTCGATTAAATGGTTTACAAAATAATTATTGTGATTAATGGAAAGGATTATTGGGTATGTCTGTTTTAGGATGTGTTTGGGTGCTTTGACAGTTAACTGACAGTTGTGGGGCTCAATGTTTTAAATGCTAAATTATTAATGCATATAACGGTCATTAAATTATTGTTACTCCTTTGGATCTTTAAGAATTATTTTATAAATCTTTCTGTAAATGCTAAAACTAATAACAACAAACAAGCCATGGGATGATAACCGTTTTCAAGCTATACGGCGATATGGAGAAGCGTCAAGCTTTTTAAAACTGATGACATTTTTTGCTATACCGTTCCTATGGTACATGTAAGGGTTTTGTTTCAAGTTTTTTAGGACAACAGTATCTCCAGCTGAAAATATATCCAAAGATGCCATTTTTAATTGTAATGAAATCAGTGTTTCTAAAAACAAATGAAGGAAGCAGAAGTCAATGATTCATTTGAATTATTTATTTAATTATTAATTATTTTTATTTTGAATTATTTTAACATGTTTACTGCTCCAAAATAAGTTTCTCAAAATAATTATATTGTGCTCAAAGTTTTAGTTTTTTATTCAGACATTTAAAAAGCACATTTTAGAACAGTAATCAGTAAAGTAATACCGTGAAATCTTTATGCAAGGTTATAATCCCGTCAGAGTCTTATACTGGCCATGCCTGGAATCACAAAATCACCAAAAAGCCATACATTTAAAACATATGCATTACACTTAATAATATAAAAATCGTCTTTCTAAAAGAATGCAAAAGCTATTGTTTCATCTATAATATTAATATTAAAGTTGAGTTATATTTTGATACAATTGCATTTTTATTAATATAGCACATTTAAAAACAACTGTCAATGAGGAAGTCAGAAAAAAACACTATTGTATAGAAAACTCAGTGAATACCTAGGTGTGTCTTAAGCATTAATTAAAAAATACCAACTGTTTGAACACTTAAGAGTGAGCAAGATGTTCCATACAATTAAAGCAGTCACAGAAAGGGCTTGGTCCTTTTTATTTTTCAACCTTGCCCTCGGTTTGCACCTGATTTGACGACCTCAGGGCTCTGACAGGTCTGTGAACACGTAAAAACTTGGCAAAATAAGATGGCGCCACCTTACAAATCACATCACCAAACCAAAGCAAGATAAGCACACATCTCAGCACAAAACTGATCTTAAAGAGATAGGCTTTCAGTTTTTTCAAAAGAGGGCAGGTTTGGTGACAACTTTAGCCAGACATTCCAACGAAAACAACAACAAGAACAAGTTTAAACTAGTCATGTTATTGACTGCATTCCTACACAAGCCGATCGGACGCGCATTGTACAAAAACTACTTTAGAAATAGGCTAGTGGAGATTGTAGCCATTATCTCAAATAGCACACTGTTTTGCGTGTTTTTTTCTGAAAAAAAAAAGTGTTTTCTCTAAAAACGCCTTATTGTTTACAGATAAGCATCTTTCACCATGATGATCTGCTTGTTTTTAATGCAAAGACTAACCGCCATAACCACTTGCCAACCCATGTGTGTGTGTGTGTGTGTGTGTGTGTGTGTGTGTGTGTGTGTGTGTGTGTGTACATACACTGTAAATCCGAGCAGTGCAAATAATTAAAGAAATGCGTTCCCTTGACTTATATTTTTAATGAACGTTTGCTGAATAGAAACAAGTAATGTGAATTTAAAATTTAGAGCTTAGAGCTGTGTTACACACTACATGGAAGGGCATTTTCAAAAACCCATAATATGGGCTCTTTAAAGTTTGCCTTGATATTTCCTCTCTTACTCACAGTTCAAGTGCGCGCGCTGCGTGATGAAAAGAAAATGACAATGCGTGCATAGGTTGACTTTTTGTAAACAGTTTTGTTGTTTAAATATGATACTGCATTAATTTGCATACATGCTTTATGAGCTGCCAAATGAAAGCTAAAGCCTATTTGTTGTGTTTATGACGCAAATCCAGGAGGCGATTAGCATCAGCGCTGGTTTGACATCAACTTGTCCGTATCAAACAGCAATATTCTTCTTCCATTTTGTTTCTATGGCAAACATGTCTGAAGACACGTGTGGTCATACACTACCGTCCCGAGAGTCAACAAATAGGGGTGTAAGTATATTACAAACCAAACCGAAATATGGCGATACACCAACCACGATATGTATCGCGAAAATCTCGTGGCGTACCGTGGTACTCACACCCCCTGCTGCCCATTGTTGAGGTTGATGTCACTTGTCTCTAACTAATTGAACCAATTTAAACATCTTTATTTTAACACATTTGATTAAATTTTATTTGTAATGATGAGCTTTTGTTCTAAATATTCTAAATATAAAATATAATATTTTAAAGTTAGTATTTTCCAAGTGCATGTCATGTCATGTGACTTGAGTGAGCGAGCACAATCGGTCACTACTGTATACGCAGGATGGCTGCTTCGCATATACTGAGATTGCAGATCCCTCAGACACATTTTTCAGACACAAGTCGCCTGCGTGGAAACTGTTTTCTAGTGGAGTACAGGAATATAATTTGTGTCGTAGACAAAGCGCACGCCTATCTGTCCTAACTTTCACGAAACGTACTTATAAGGAACAAAATTTAAAAAGTGTGAAAATTTTTCAATGTGAGGGTGTAAACAAGACACTGACAACAGAACTGCCAACAAGTGAATTAATGTACAAAAGTGAAACCAGAATAATGCTCAAATATATACAAAAAAGATAAATATTTACAGTAATAAAAAGAATATAATAAAGTAGCAAATTTAAACAAAGAAGCTATCAAACAAAAATTAGTTAAACTCATGTAAGGGGACGATAGTGAAGCAAAACAAAAGAAATAAAACAAAACAATTCTAACTCATGAATAACCAGATCTTCAGCGCTGCATTTTTCCCTTTACTGAACTGTAGAATAAAATAAATACAAAGATGATGTTCCCCTCTTACCTGATGTCTTTAACAATACATTTTTTATGTGTTTGCAAAATGGAAGTCGTACGACATCTTCCCTATCCACGTTACTCTGAGAAAAGAGTGAACTTGAGGAAGTATATCTCAATATGACAGGATGAGCCAAAATAAAAAGTAAATAACAAATCAATCGAAATAAAATTGAACAAAAAAAAAAAATCTCAAACTGGGCAAAAGTAATGCAAAATATTTTTACCCAAATGAAAGTTAAAGGTGCATTAGGTGATTTTTTTCAGATTTTTTGTTGTGCTGGTTGAAAGTCTCTTCACAGTCTAATAGTAATGATTAAAGTAAATGATCTAAATGTATTTATATGCATTTTTATATTCTGGGTAAGGCATAAAACTAAAAAAATGTTCATCCAATTAAATATTGTCGGGCCGACATCTCCCATAATTCCGATAAGTAGCTCAAACTGTCTGTCAGGAAATGTAGATTCGGACTTCAGCGCATCCGTTCACGCAGATACGCCATTCACGCGTGCCCGCCTGCATAAGCGCTGCGCGTTCACGAGGCAAACACAGACGCGGTGAAATCAAATGCTGAATTGAAACTTTTGAACATCCTGAATCAGTATTGGAGTTACTTTAGCACGCTGGAGGAAGGACGACAACACCATGGCTGAAAGTATTACTGTTAGACAGGCAATGATCTGTTTTAAAACTCTTTTAGTCAGGCTTGGCTTATGTTAGATTGTGTTGTGTTATGAATGACTTGTTTGTTGACTCAGATGTTGTCATTACAAATGGGTTATATCTTCACAGAAATGTTGTTCAACCACTGAAATCTCCAAGCGAAAGATTGATTTGACTATTTTCAGTTTCATAAGGTCCTTTTACAGCATCGATAATGTAGATTTCTATTTAGTTTAACAACAAAACATCAGTAAATATCGCTATTGCGCCTAACCTGCTTTATTGAGCTGAAGTTGTATTTATATTCACATTGGATCATTTTTGAACAATGACAGCCTTCCTATACTGTTTACTATGCTACTCTGAATATTCACTCTGAAATAGCATGCAATTATGGCTTAGTAATAAATGCAATTCCTGCACGACACTGCCTAAACGCTATGGCGAATGACATGAACTAGTGGGTTGTCTGCTGTAGTGACACGGTGCGCACATTCTCATTTCAGAAGGCGTGGCTTTAAATCCCAGTTCCTCCCCGCCGTCCAAAGATAATATGCTAAGCGTTTAGCATTTTGGAAGATCACCTACTGCACCTTTAAGCAAAAACAACGAAAATCATAATCATGTCAGCAAAATACACGAAAAACGAGATCAAAGGGAAAAAGCGCTCTCCTCCGCATTTCCTGGTTCCCTTTTTATATATCCCCGCCATCTCCGCATCACCTGTTGCAGAAATGAACAAGATTTCCGAGCAAGGCGCTGCAGTCGTGGAAATAAGCGATCTGGTTTCTCCCAGAATGAGAGCAGATTTTTCTCTGATGACTCCACTAACTGAAACTTTGAACAGTAGGCTACTCTTGCACTGACTTCATACATCATTATTGAGCATCTCATATCTTCCCTTTCTGCAAAGCCCACTCTCTGCTTTTTCGCTGATCCACTGCCATGTCTCACTACATACGACTTGTAATTAATAATAATGTATTTTTTTTATTACCCGACCCCCGGATTACCCGCAGCGCCCGCGGATATAACCGCCATCCACGCATCACTAACGGGGGGCAAAAAACAACCTATATACAGCTACAACCGTAACATTAGTTTCAGACACAACTGCAATGTATTTTACTGGTGAATATGTCATGAAAAAACACTTTACAAACACAGTATATGTATATTTTACTTTAATTTAAACGGAAACCTATTCATCTAAATGAAAACTAAGATAATCAAAAATTGATGTCTGCACAGAGATCAAGCCTCTCACCTGAGAACGTGGACAATTATGGTGTTTTTAAAGAAGAACTGAAAACTTCATTGAATATTCCAAATGTTAGAGGACACGCCTGTTTATCTTTCACTAGTCTACACTGCAGTTATCTGTTTAATTGTAGTTTACTTAGTTAAGATGGCTGCACTAAAGAGAATTGTTTTTTCTGACTAGTCTATATTGGTGGTATTTATTTATTTCTTGTTGTTTACTCAGGTATCCTGACTGTACTAAAATGTGATGGTAAGTTAATAAATAAATATAGTTCTATAAATAGAAAGTTTAGATGTTCTTGTTTTTAAGTGAAACTATTGTTCCTTAGCATTGCTGTTAAGATGACATCAACCCTAACCCCACAGCAAACAGAAACCGAACCGTGGCTCCAAAACCATGAACCGAACCGAACTGTGCCTTTGGTGTATCGTTACACCACTATTAACAAATATGTCTGATCACAGCAAATGTGATTTTCCATTTTAAAAACTTGAGGCGCACCTCGCTCCTTTTATGTTGACAAGGTAAAAAAGGTGCGGTCCTCCTTTTTTATGTCTCTATGAAACGACTGAATCATCTGGGTATTGATTGTGCAAGAGTGTTGCTGTCTATGTTGTTACAATCGTAATATTTAATAATATTGTGATATTCAAAATTTGTAAATACATACAGCTCTGGATAACTTAAAACAGCGAGCACTAGTCTCTCCTACGTCTTTAAAAGTTCTCTGTAGTTGTCTTGACAACACAAACACTGCAGCTCTGGGATGAGCCGCGTGCAAAACACTTACGGCTGTTAATAAACCATTCAAAAGATGCCCCTCTTAACACAAAGAGCTAATTTAATCTGCCCCTTATGCAGCCAAACTAAAAATAAATAAAATTATATTTTTAATCGTTTAATTGATACCATTAATCGGTTACAAACACATCCTTTTGGTTAACGGTTAATTAATTATTATTATTAGCATCCCTAGCCCAAAAAGTGCTCTGATAAACAGTGTCAGCTTTGCACATGAGTTTGCAGTTCTGTCTTTCATTACATTGTCGTACTTTTCCAATGTGGGCAGTAGGGTGGAATCTGTGCAATATATTATGCAAATAAAACGAATTTTGGTAAAAAAAAATTCTTAAATTTGTGATTCTTAAAAGTCACATCATTTCATGTGCTGTGGAGAAAAGGTGTGTTTGAATCCAGCTACTGCAAGGACATTTATGTTACAGGGCCATGAAACCCCCTCGTTTCAGCAGGGTGTTTTCACACCTCTACTTTGGAAAAAGTCAGAAAAGTGGCCGTGTCCAGCTCTGTTTAGGGGGGAGTGTTGGAGGAACTAAAGTGGGATGGTGTGGGAGTGTCTATTTGGGCATGCGCGAGTTTCAGAGTCAAAATTCACACACAGGAGAAAGTGATGGTGTTTAACCTACATGGACATCTGTAATCGAATTATTTGCCAAATTATTAAATGATGGACTTTAAGTGCAGTTTGGCTCTTTCATTCAGAGAATTCATTCATGCCCCTCGCGACACACGAGATATTTGATTCGAGGAACTGCTCTAAGCGTGTATTTTTCATGCAATGTTTGATACCGCACGGCGAATGAGAGAAAAAAAACCCCAGCATTTCCCAGAAACTTAGATGCACACGGCAGGTAGCGTCAGAAAGCCGCGTGTGTTATTCCGGTCACTAAATGCGGTAAAAACCCTAACTTACACGAGGTTAAAGTTTGGTTGTGGTGCTAACGTGTTTACACGTGCAATAGTTAGTTAGATACGAACAAACTGAATAAACAAAGAGCGCTGGTCGCTCACTTACCAAATCTGTAGAGACAAGACAATCAACAGCAACTACTAGAGCCGCGTCTTTATGAAGAGGAGACTACAAGCGAATCCGGATCTCAGCGTTTGCAGATGAGAACAGCTCTCAGGTAAACAATAATCCTCCTTAGACATGTAAGTTATTGTTGTCGAGCGTCGCGTACACTGTTAATCCACACGTGACTCCAGCTGCGCTCTCACAGAGAGAAAATTGAAAATGAAACTTAACTGCAGCAAACTATAAAAGCAACACTTCACGCTTGTTTTGCCAACACAACGTGGCGTCTCTGTCGTCTAAACACTGTGACAGTAATGAATATTAATGAAGTTGCACAATAGAGCGCGCTGATTGGTTTGAACCAAGCCCTACTCATGCATTAATGCAGCAGGCTGTAAGACGTAATAAGACACACTCTGGCACAGACGTCCAGTCTGCACGCTGGAATACACACTATTATGTCATGACCGTGACGCAGCTTCAAAAATTCGTTTCAAACCGGAAGTATGAATTTGCTTGAAATAACGCAAAAACAACCAATTTACACTTTTTAGTGAAATATAGGTGTCCTAATAGTGTTTTTAGCAGTGTGAGACACATATACGACTGTCAACAGCTCAAAAAATGTGTTTTGGTGTTTTGTGACCCTTTAAAGATAATATGTGCAATATATATATATTATTATAAAATCAATGTTTTGGAACACTGATACAGCCATAATCTTCTTATGATATAAACAGAGATTAAATAGATTCGATCATGTGAATGTTTGTACAAACCATACAGCAAATTTTTATCAACTTAACAATACCTTAGAACAATAGCTCCCTATTTCTGCTGCCCAGTGTGAAAGATATTTTTCAGCTCAAAACTGGATCGAAAATTCATCAAGAAGCTGTGTGTGAAATTAAAACTTTGGACACTCTATCTTTAGCAATTGGTCAGTTAACAAATTTTTTTTCCTTATGTTTCTGCTCTCAGCTGTTTCTACCCGTTTGCTAATGGTAAAAAAATAAATAACTGAGTTGACCTTTAATTAGTATTTTGCACTTTAATAAATATATTTTGTTTATTCAATTAAGATATTTTTTTTCCAGCATCTTTATATTTATTCTTTTATTATATATATATATATCTTATGTAAAAGGTTTACATTTATGCAACCAATAATTAATAAATTGGTTGTTTTTTTCCATACTGTTGCTGACTTTTCTCAGTTTGATCTAGCCATTCATACATTCCACCCAACGAAATAGGCAAAAGTAAAGTCATGATTTGTGCTGATTATTGTATCGGATTTGTATCGGTTAGTACTGAAGGCTGCAATATCGGTATTTATCGGAAGTTAAAATGTTATATCAGGACATCCCTATTGCAGAGCAACACTAACAGCACGCAGAAGTGTAAATGCACGACTACACACAAGGCAGGTGCTGTGGGTCACGCCGATCATTCAAAGCAGAAATATAAATCAGCCTTAAACCACTGATATGGTCTAAAACAGGGTTCCATTTCTTGTAAAAAGATTTGAGAGATCCTGTGTAAATTCATTTTTAAAAAGTCCATCCCTATTGAGTTAAACTTTCTGTTTATGTATGGATTTAAACTCGCTGGTTCATGGAACATCAGTTATAAAAGTGACTCTTGTTTGTAATTTAAAAAAAAAAATCCTGTTTTGCGTGATGTTAGCATATAATCAGTTTAACCAGTCTGTTTACTTCCAGACCCGGGCCAAAGTTTGCATATTGGATGAAGTGTCTTTATTAGATGCTTTTGGTGACTCTTTGGTTTCAGTTTACTACCTCAGTTTCTTACGCTATGCCATAGACTTGTTTAGTTATAGGCTAATTGTTTAGTTAAAAACATTACTTGTTTAGTTCTAGACTTAAATAGTTGTAGGCTCTGAAATAAATAATTTGATGTATTGACACGGAACTGTAATGCAGCCTAGGCCTGCCTGGAACTCTTAGCTGTGTAATAAAAACCAATATACATATATATAACCCATATATATACATATATATAACCCATATATATAACCCATATATATATATATATATATATATATATATATATATATATATATATATATATATATATATATATTGGGATGTTCACAAACTTTTAATCTTTAAGAGCCTGAATTTATTGTTGAAACTGTTAAAATGTGTTAAAATCCTAATATTAGGTAAAATCCACAAAGGTAGCGATTCCATACAAATGTTAACCTCACCACTAAAGAAAAGTTTTCACTAAAATAGCAAAACCCTTTCTAAATTGTTTGTGTATGCTTGTATTTTACAAATACTCAAATGTTTCTGTCAATGCTTTCAAACCATTTTATTTCATTTGGCAAAGTCACACAAGTTGAAATTTCACATCACATCCAAAACAAAGTATGTTCCTCAGGCATGAGACTAGGGCTGGGCGATATGGGCAAAATATCATATCCCGATATTTTTAGGAAGAATAACAGTATACGATATATATCGGTATCTTCCATATGGTAGTATCTACCATTACTTGAGAGTCAAAGCCTTTATTAAAACATTATTAAACATTTTTAGCAAAGTATAAATCAAACACAGGGGTTTCCCTTCCTTCAAGGTTTAGCATGGTTTGGAGAAATAAAAAATTTATAAATCAAGGTTTTAACACCACTATTCCCAAAGTATATGTTTTTTTTATCTATTTTTAATATGTTGTAAAGAAATCTGTGTTTTTTAAAACTAATGAAGAGAGCAGAAGCCAATGATTTTTTTTTACTATTTTGTCTAACATGTTTACCGTTCCAAAATATTTGAAAACAATTTTTTGTTTTTCAATAAAATAAATTGTTTACTGTGGAAAAACAGTTTGTTTGTTTGTTTGTTTTACCCAGACATGTAAAAATAACTTATTTTAGAGCAGTAATCTCAACGTTATACCGCGAAACCGTGGTATTTTTATCCAAGGTTACCATACCGTCAGAAACTTACAGTATACTGCCCCATGCCTATTCCTCATAAATGGAAAATAAAATTAATACTTTGGGTTTGTTAGAGACAGAATTCTACCTGTAGCAATTTGATCAGGATTATTTCTTTTAGGTAGTGTGTAGTTTAATTCACAGAAATCTGATGTTTACTGTACATTTGCATGTTTTTTTTTAGGTCATAGTCAAAAGCATTGGTTGATCTCTCCATTTCTAGAATTTTAATTAAATCATTACAAGCATCACACCAACTAAATGGATTTAATTAGACTTTATATGCATTTGTATACTTTATTTTGTACATTATAATTTCCTAGATTTATTAGTGAAATACATTTCCTTTTTTAAAAACCAAGAGTGGTTAAGCGAAAATAAATGTCATCAATTTCCCGGCAATTTAATTTTGGGGTTTATGCACTCACAGAAAAAAAAAAAAAACTGCCTATGTTGTTTACCTAACGTTAATGTGCATATTTCTTTAGTCACACACAACACGTTTATTTCTCTTTGAGGTACAAAACACGTTTACAGAAGTTGTTCTGGTGTTTTAGTATACTGTTAACGTACACATTTCTCTTCCAATTTAACTTTCAAGTTTTTACTGCAAACGTCACATCTATAACATAGGAAGCGCTTTCAGACTTCTAACTATAAAAAAAAATTATAAATCCCTTTGACTTGCTCAATCTCTCCCAAACTGTAAACATGTGATTACCAATTCCAATGAATAAATGGAAACTTTGTTTAGAGATTTTTTAGGTTTTCATATAGCACACCTGGATGAGTACAAACATAAAAGAATCAAGGCGGGTCCCTTAGCTTCACTGAAGTGTAAATATGAGGAACACAATAACAAATTCCATTATTTATTAACCATGAATAAAAGCAAATATCATAGCTAAACACAGCGTGAGAGAAGTTTAATTCTGCAATAAGATGATTGTTATATATATATATATATATATATATATATATATATATATATATATATATATATATATATATATTATAAAACTGTAATAAACTTCCTTTAAAAGTGTTGCATGATTCTGTATATAATTTAGTCGCGGTGTATTGTTCAACTGGAGTACCCTTTCTTTATGATGGTGGCTGTTTTTGCCTCATTGACTCTCATTAAAATGACATTTTTTAATGCAAGGCCATGCCAGCATATAATTCGGCCTTCTTGATCTTTGGCAGTTTTCCCTGTCAGGAGGAGGTGAGATTTATAATTTTTACTGTTGATCATCAGTTGGCAGCATTAACCCTTTAGATAGGCCAGTATAAAAAAAGTAGATTTACATAGAATAAATCAGCAGATTACAGTGTGTGTGCATTAATACAAGTACTATATTTACATTGTTCTGAGAGCAAAGTTGCATATTTTGATTTTCTCATGCTGTGTTCCCACCAGACGTGGGAACGCGCGGCTAAATTGCGCTATTTGCGCATAAATAGCCACGTAAACATTTGAGTTTACTTGCTTTATTCGCACGTCAAATTCACTTCAGAACAGACGCAGATTTGCGTGATGGGCAGAGCTTCTGTCTGCCTGGTGACTCTAGCTTTGTTGCTAAATGGCTAACATGGATTTTATTAAGAGGATATGTGTTTTACAAAGGCTGAAAAACAGCGTTGATATGTTTAGGGCCGTGTCTGAGTCCACTAGATCCTTTTAAAGGTTTCTGTGAGCTCAGAAACTCCTCCAGAAACTTAACCTGGATGATGGAGACTTTCAGCAGTGCTTCTGACTAAGCTGAGCCCAGTTTGATGACTTGTTGTCAGTGTCGGTGGGAGGATTTCCCTGGGACACCATCAACAGGTTCTACGTCGCAATCACACCCCCACAAGAACAAGCTCCTGATTTTTTTTAACGTGGCGCGACTGTCTGCTTGAGTTCAGATTTTTAAACTCGAGCATCAAACACGCAAAATGCTCAATTTGCACCGCACCATTCGCGCAAATCGCGCCGCAGGGTGTCTATTCAATAGAGGTGTGAACCTATACTGGTCTCACGGTTCGGTTACGATTATCATGCCTTCGATTCGGTTCAATTCGATATTTCGGTGCATCACGGTGGATTAACGATGCTTTTCATATACAGTGTTATATTTTAGAGGAGAGGCTATAACAAGCTGTCTGTATAAACACACAGAGACACAGCACCACACTGTCTCTCATTCAAACACGAACATAGACAGCACCAAAAAAACAAACACACACACACACACACACGCACGCACACGCACACACACACACACACACACACACACACACACACACACACACACACACACATACACACGCACACGCACACGCACTTAAGCCCTCGCAACAGGGAGAGCTCGCGAAGAGCGGAGCAGAAAAATAAATAAATAAATAAAAAAAAATAAGCACTTTTTCGACGGTCCCTTGCTGAGAGCTCCTCTCAGCGTGAGCTATCTCGGCTAAACACATATTGCGAGGGCTTAAACGGAGCAGTGCTCGTAGTGTAGAGCGAAAAGAAAGAAAGACAGCTGTGAAACATAACCAGCTTTGTCTTTCTGTAGGAAACACACTTTAGATCTTTTTAGGGTAAGAGGTTTTTGAGTTATTGCCGTTTGTAACTGAATGTGTGTCAGGAATATCGAAAACAAAAGCAACTGAACCGCGCTCATTTCTGGCGCCCTCCTGGATATACAGCGCCCCTAGCATTTGCCTATGGTGCCTATGCCACGGGCCGGCCCTGAGTTGGCTGAGTGTTGTAAATACTCGCGCTCACCTCCCTCGCGACAAAGCGCATAGGAGATAAATGACATCAGTACATAATAACCGGTTATGATTATTACTGAACCGATATCGAATTGTCCGCGTCTGCATCGCGGTGAACCAAAGAAACAATTAATTTTGACACCCCTACTATTCAAGCATTTGCATTGACTTAACATGTAAATCACTCGTGCTTGACGCATGTTCAGCATCTGGTGTGAACGCAGCATCAGACATATCATGATAAGGCCCGATTCCAATTCAACCCCTTTGCCCTTCCCTCTTGTTTTTCACGTTCCTGTGAAGGGGTAGGGGTGTCAGAAAAGTCTAGTGGCTGCACAGCAAAAATTCCAGTGTTCAATATACAGTGTGATTTTTTTTGGTGTTGTTCAGTGTTAAAACTGGAGTACATTTTAATCCACGAGTTTGAAAACACGTATATTTAAGAGTTTTTTTCCAGTGTTAAACTTTTAACCCAATATGCAGTGTATTTCTCATTAGTGATGGGAAGTCCATTTTTTTACTTGAACCGGTTCTTTAGGACAAACAGTGATCAAACCAGTATGTTTTACGAGTCTTGATGATATAATCAATTATATGATATAATAAATTAATTCTCATCAGAAGCAGTGAACTATATGCACATGCATTTTCTATTAATATTAAATTGTCATTAAATAATCTTATTTTAATAAATCAATGTTTCATAAGATGATAATAGCATTAGCACAAAATAGTCCAAAGAATTAGTTTGGTTCAGACAACGGTCATGAGCTTCAGGAGTCACAGCACTTCACGCATGCGCACAGTTTTAGCTCTTAGGTTCTCAAATCGGACGGGTCCGAAAGAAACCGCATTTCGTTCACGTAGCTCTCGGTTCAGTGTACTTGTGATCCAAAACAGTTGCAACCGGTTCTTAACTCGAGAACAAGGTTCGAGAACCGTTGCAACTGTTTTAGAACCATTCAGTACACTGAACGAGAACCTGTTTCTTTAGGATTTTTTAAGCCGATGAAGTGAAGCACGTTCATACGCTGTTCTAGTAATTAAATAATTTATCTTATTTATTTTTTAATCAGAGAAAGTGCCAGGCACGGTTAAAAAGCAAGGATTTTGAAGTAATTTGTGATTAGTGATTAATGGAGACTGTGAACAGTTTCAAACGATTCAGTTGGACTTGGTGAACTGATTCACTAGGACGATCCAGGTAAATTGAATGATTCGTTCGCGAATCGGTCATCACTATTTCCCACGATGCTCAGCTCCGCGGCTGTCTTTTCAGTTGGAGATCCCACGGAGGTTGGCCTGGAGGCTCCGAGTTCAGTGGTAAGTTTTAGCCGTTTTTTCTAAAGAAATGTTTGATACAACGATAATAAATACTCTAACGTTATAATTACATTTAGCAAATAGTTTAAATATTTGTAAATGTTTGTGAGAAGTGTCGCACGGCGTCGAAGCTAACGTTAATTAATTTGAGCATGTTGTAAGGCCATTGGCTTATTTCGCATGTGGACCCTAAACATATCGAAAAGATAAGTTAAATGGCTATGATTTCAGATTAATACAGTTTTAATCCTCTCGCGACGAAATATTTAACGTTATGTGTTTTAAAAATTAGTTTGTGACTATCACTGCGGGGTTTCCCGCCGTTGACTGCCCCTGAGGCAGCTGCATTTTGAAAATGCGCGTCCTTTAATGTTACACTTTGGTCGCACTTCGTTTTAAACGGCGAATTACAGCTTTTTTCCTTTTCTCTAACGATCCGTTCAACTGAATAACCCATATAACGTTAAGTTAGTGATGTCCGGCGTTGTGATGAAATCTGTGACTCGTCGAAAATTTTGACCAGGTCGCGCTCTTCAGTAACATTTTCACTCGGGAACGTGCTTGTCTCATGCACGTGACTGTGAACGCGCAGACGTCTAAACCAAGCAAATAGCATCGAGCTGTGCTGTAAAGGATATTTTAAATTCTGGGATTCAGAAAACGGGTTTATGGAAGAACTTTAATGCCGTGATATTTTGTTGTTGTCTGCTGGTAGACTGCTATAACTAAACATGAGTCGAAAAAATCCTATAGTTCATTACAAATGCCAATTACTGAGTTCAAATTACATGTGATACAGGTAGGATTAAGATAGAAGTGTTTTCCCTGTATAAACTTACTATAATGTTTAATAAATTGACATTTTGTGTCAAATTTATTTGTTTTCTAAAACATTGATGACCAGATATCTTTATACATTTGGATGTCAATTGATTAGAATGTCATTAAAAAGGTGATTAATTTTACTAATACAAAATGTGACACTCAGTAATTAGCTTTTGTAATGAACTGTTTTTTTCAACTCAATCTCACAACTAAATGTTTAGTTTTAGCAGTCTACCTGCAGACAACAACAAAATATCACGACTACATTAAAATTCTTCCATGAACCTGTTTTCTGAATCCCAGGATTTGAAACATTCTTTACATCACCGCTCGACGCTATTTGCTTGATTTTTGTGTCTGCGCTTTCACAGTCACATGCATGAACGTCATGCACTTTGCCGAGTGAAGATTTTACTAAACGTCACACCCAGGTCACAGTTTTCAACAAGTCACAGATTTCGGCACAACACCGGTTTATCAATATGTGTTCTTTTGAATCACACTGTAAGCCTAATCAAACGAAAACTTGTTTTTTTTTTCTTTAGCTACAATGCTCTTCAAAGTCATTTATGGAGGCAAAAAGAAGTTGATTAAGGTAAATGAAGTTGATTACAGCAGTCTAATAAACGAAGGTAAGTTCTTAAATTATTGACTCCATTTTTGTTTTGACTGTTGCTGCAGGTGGAATGTCTTTTTTCAATTAATGTTATTTCTTTTAATACGTCAAGTCAAGAAGAAATTTTCCATCGAGCAAAAGGATCTGGTTTTGCAAGATGACACCGGTGTGGAGGTAGATGAAGATGTTTTCACTGACGTGCTGGAGGAGAGATCGCGTGATGTACTTTGGAGAGTCATTGACCAAGATTTAGGCAAGTTTCTGTATGCAGGGCTTTCTGGTCCCATGCATTCAATGTTTAATAAACCACATCTGTTTGCCTTTTTTTCTAACTTTATAACAGGTCTCGAAATTAACCTTTTTGCTTGGTAGCACCGGTGCTCCTAATTTAGGCGCATCAGCCAAAATTTAGTCGCACCCACCAATTATGAGCACCGTTACAAGTTTTATACAAACATATTTATTGCATTTGAAATCAACACTAATCAAACTAACAAGCAAAAAAAAAAAAATTATAAGATATGCAAGCGTAAGGAAAATATGTCTCAACGAAATCCAGTTATCACAAGAAAATACATTTTTATAACATAACTGAGTGACCAAAAGCATACACGGAGCGATCACTGGCCCTGCACGCACTGCTTGAATGAATCTGTTAAAGAGCCCATATTATGGGTTTTTGAAAATTCCCCTCCATGTAGTGTGTAACACAGCTCTAAGTGAAGTGAAGTATCCAGCTAAGGCTTAAATCTGTAAGAATACAGTGTTTAAAACTGTTGATTCATCTATAAAAGAGTCGATTCATAGTGCTTCAAACGAGTCGCCTTGATACCGACTCATTAGGTGTTTCGCCATGACGTACGAACGAAACAAAGTTTTTCACGTGCACGCGCAAACCCGGGAGATTTCAAACCTGAGGCCCCGCCCTCTGACGCAGTAACCCAGACACACACACACACACACCCACAAACACACGCACACCCACAAACATGCCGGTCGATTGAAGTCACACTGCAGATGGATATATTGAGTCTCTACCCAAAGATGAAACATCAGCATTATAACCAAGCAGTTGGAAACTTCTGGAAGCTACATGCTACAAAGAATACTTCATCTGAGTTTGTTAAAGGAAGGATCAGTAAAGAGTAACTGATGGACGTCAGGATGGGTTTCTTCCTACATTTCTCAAGTGTAAGTACGTGCGGTTAAAGTTGTTGCCTCGTTTACTCTAGCTTGCAAATGTATTTAGTTGTGATTTGTTACTTGTAACCGCGTGTACTGTATCAGGTTAACTGGATATATTATCTTATCGCGTGCAAAGTCACGTTAAAAACGCGACGCGTGCTGTTTGTTTATGGAGCTCCGTGCTAGAGTTCTGCTCCCGCGATTTATTCGGAAATGTATTCCCGCGCCGCAGAAATCTGGCGCGGGGAGAGAGAGAGAGAGCGAGAGAGAGAGCGAACGAACGAACGAGCTTTGTGTACTTTGTGCTGTGTGTGTGTTTTTATACAGACAGCTTGGCTGTCTGGACTGTATACTGGGTGATATTTGGTTGTGTTCTCCGCTCTAGCGGGACCGGGCGCGGCGGGCAGAAAACGGAGCGGGTTCTCAGGCTAAAACCTGGCGGGTGCGGGCTGAAGCGGGAGCGTTGTCATCCGGAGGTGTGTGTGTGTTTTTGTGTGTGTGTGGTATGGCGAGTACACGACTGTCTCCTTCGTTCGGTTATCCGTGGCACTATCCACTCGCCATAGTGTGGCAGCTAAAGTCCACGCCTACACTATCGAGCGTGTATGAACTGTGATTACTTTTTAAATTGCTGATTAGCTATTGGCCATTTCCCTCTCTGACTGAAGGCAGTCGACCAATCGCGACAGACTGTCATCGGTCCAATCAGCGCAGATTAGCTCCGCGCTAAGGAGGGGTTTGGGAACAAATGAATCACTGGACGATTCATACAGGAGTCGCTGGGATAATTAGATAAAAATAAATGCAGATTATAAGACCATGAAAGTGTTTTTTGACCTTGCATGCATATTAGACTGTTGTTGGAGACCCTTACAACCAAGATATGACCTTATTTCATGTATAATATGGGCTCTTTAATGGTATAACTGTGCTGTTCTCACAAGTGCTGTCTGATATTGCACTGATGCTTTTGACACTTACTGTACCTTATTATATGCATACGTCATGTTAATAGCAATACTGGTCTTTTTAGGAGTAGCGATGTTAGTTTACTCGGTGCAAGCCCGTTTGCGATGGTGTACGTGGTGTTAAATTTGAAATATAGCTGCCCCTTGCATGGCGGACAGCATCTGGCGATTTATATAAAGGATTAAACAGAAGCTGTCGTGCTAGATGTGGCAAACAGTTACCTGAAAACTCCATCCCACAGACTTTTCCTAGCGGACTTGAAGCCAATGGAAGTCTTCTACTCTTGGAAAAGTGTAGATGGTGGATTAACATTCAGCACATAGTCACTAGTAAGATGTGTCATTTATAACTTTAGATGCCATGGTTTCTAAAACAAAATCTGCCAGTGTTATCTTCATTCTCATCTTCAGCGCTTTACAGTTTTTCACGGTAGTAGCTCTCTCATCCGACGCCAGAAGGCAAGGCGCTGACTGAGTGATTGACAGCTGATATTAACCAATCATTCGCATTCAGTGCTAGAGCAGTGGTGGGCCAAAAAGAAGAGCGTGAAGGTGGGGCAAGCATTACGGACTTGGCTTTGTTTACTGCAGCAAGTCGACATGACAACTGTTTTAAACCATTTCTGTGTGCTGCGTTTCAAGTGCAGACAAAGAGCTTAGAGATGCATTCTGCGTGAATGTCTCCCGAATCTGCGCATGTGGTGAACATTTTGCAGTAAAAACTGGTCGCACACAACAATTTTAAGCACTCGCAGAAATCCTCCCAAATATATTTTAAGGTTGCATAGATAAAATTTAGGCCGCATATGCGACCAAAATGGTCGCAATTTCGAGCCCTGTTATAATTATTTAAACTGGCCTCATATGTGGCGACAAGCTACAGTTCCATTAAAACGATATGTCAGATAACTTGTGCTTAAATTGTGAAATTGTTTTATCTAAAAATGTGTAAATGCTTAGTTATTCAACCATTCATGACTGAAATGTACTACTAAATTTAATATTTAAAAGTAAATCCTATTACTAAAATCAAATTAATGTATCTTTTTCAAATTAATCTTCTGGGTTTTTCCTACTTTGTGAAGCCTTATTTCATCAGTTTTGTATGTGAACTGGCGGCTGCACTTGTGACTGAGGGAGCAAGCAGCATCTTAAATACTGTTTTTGCTCTCTCTTGAGTCAAAAACAACTGATAGCCTACTATATTCGCAAGTTTGAAAGACCAATTCCATGTTTTATGTGATGCAAAGTTGTATGCTGAAAATCTCTGACATACCTTTTGGTTTTGTGATGTTAAACATTAAGAAGTTTGGCTTAGGGCAAATCTAATTTTAAAATTGCTTGGCACATCACTAGAATGCAGTACATATAACATGCTTTTTAATATTATTATTATTATTACTTTCAGAATGCACAGTCCTCGATTCTTGTAGCTCCCACTCAGACACACTAGTTCTCACCCCAAACCACCCTGAAACTGATGACCGTGCTGAGCCAAGCATGAAGAGACCTCGTTTTGATGAAGCTTTTGAGGCTAAGCAGGTAATTTTTAAATTTCATGATGTACTAGTTCAAGTGTTTGGCAGTTTTTTTCACATTATTATGCGGACATTTTATTACTTTGTTTTTATTGTAGTTTGTCAGTGAAATTTTGAAAGAAAAGGCAGGTGGACTTGCCGTTTTGGCCGAATATAATGAACATGGAAAACTCACAGATTCAACCCGGCGACAGTTAGTCAACATCGTTGTTGCATACATAACTGAAAAAGAAGGGTAAGTTTCAATCTAAAAATCATTGATACAATTTTTTGTAATCAAACTGTTTTAGTGTTTTAACTTATTTTTCTTGTTCTTATAGTCGTGTCCCTTCCAAAGAAACAAAAACACGCTGTGCCTTGGAAATTGTAACTCTTTGCCCATCACTGAAGGATCCATACTCAAGAACTGGATATGTAAGAATTTAAAACTTATTATTATTCTACTGTACCTTATAGAAACATTTTAGATTTTGTGGAACCATGTCACATTTCTAGTTCCCCTAATTGAATTAAATAAATTTTGTTTTATTCTTCATCAGTATTTTTTTAGTCTAGTGTAGTGACATGATCAGAAATTTAAAATGTTTGCATTTGATCTTATCAGCAGTCATTTTGTTTTTATTTAAGGAACATTTCTATGACCCCAAGAGCAATCAAGGATACATATCATGGCGTCTGAAAACAGTTTCACGCCGAAGCAAAAGCCAGAGCACAAGAAATGCCAGGTCAAGTGCAGCATCGGATGATGAAGGCAACGGAGGACCAACAGCTAACAGAGCCAACTGGAACTATTTGGAAAAGCAGCTCGATGGCGACCAATGCAAAGAAGCCATATCATTTATGAGTCATTGTGCTGACGAGGACCAGATTTTTGAGAAGATGAAATTAACATTCAAGCACAGACAGCAGCTTATTCATGATGCAGAGAAGTCCAGCACAGCTCTTTCAGTTTTTCCAAGATTTCTCGACACAAAGGGATTGGTAAGAGAAAGAGACAGATAATAGTATTTTGTTGAGATAAAATTAGGTAATATGCAAAAAGCATGGTGTGAATTTTTGTTATGTTTGTAATTGTTTTACAGGTTCTTCAAGACTTTGACATCAAATTTGGAACTGAAACCGCTTCCAGACTACTAGAACAATGGGACACTTTAAAGCCAAAGATCATCGCAGAGGCGAAAACGCTTAATTCAAACTTGTACCTAAACAGCCTGCTTGCAGCTGGCACTGGGCAGAACCTGGAATGTGAATGGCAAGGTATTAAATGGTTTGTTATTTGTAAGTTTTTGATTGTTGTATTTGTTGTTGATCTACATGCTCTCTTTGTTCTTGCTTGCAGGATGGGACAGTGACATGTCCTGTCTTTTACTACTGGCTTTCCTTTTGCCACCTTCAGCAGGTGGTAGAAACAATTCAACAAAGATCAGCATTAAGGAGGCAATGGATCATGTTGTGCAGTTTCACAAGGTTTGCATGGAAACATTAGTGAGCTGTATTGTAGGTTACTTGTTTGTAAGAAAATCTGTTTTTCACCTGTTTCAGGCTTGTTGCAGTCTAACTGAATATGTTGAGAAGACTGAAGGCCTGCAACCACATCTCCTTGCAGTTGGCTCTGCAAAGAATGCCATTCATGAGTTCTACATTGTTCTGGATGGAAAACTTCTACCATGTCAGGCAAAGTCATCCCTTTCTGCTTTTGACGAACTGTTTAAAGCGTATTTTGTTTTTAGTGTGTCATACCCCCACTCCTTAAATGCAATGTTTACATTTGTTCAGACAACAATCTACAAGATTGGCTGTGGCACAGTTCGTGAAACCCCAAGGGTAAAGGACCTACGAGCCAAACTTCTGAATTAGCTCTCTTGACTGACTGAAAATGTTCCGCTGTTTTGCTTGTAAAGCGGTACATTTAACAATTAATGACCTCATTTGTCATCTAAAACTCATTCATGCTTATTATCCTGGGAAAAAATTGAACTTGAAATGTGCACAGAACAATTGCAAGCATAGCTTCATGACTTATGCCGGATTTCGAAAACACTTGAGTAGTGTTCATAGACATGAATTTCTAGACCAAGCAGAGACTGAAAATCAGACTGAAGATACTGAATCGTCACATTTAAATAATCATAATGAACAACAACCTGAGACACCACTCGGTGATAAAAGGAGGGTGATTGACACTCAAGAAATGTGTGCATCTATTGTTGCTAGATTGCAAAATAGTGGAGTAGCAACCAGTGTTGTAACTTCTGTAATATCGGACATGGAGGAACTGGTCCATGAAATACATTCTGATATTAAAAGTAAAGTAATGAATTTACTTCCAGCAAAGGATTTTGCAACAGCATCCCAGGTAGATGACTGTTTAGTAGTATGAATAATCCATTCACAAATCTAAAACACAGAACACAAAAGGAAAAAATATTTCAAAGACAAATGGGCTGTTGTCGATCCTACTGAGATAAAGCTAGGTGTACGATTTGACAGTAGATTGAATCGAGTGACGAGAACTTATGATCAAGTTCCTGTAACCGACAAGTTCATTTACATTCCCCTTTTGAACACATTGCAGTTTATATTTAGGAATTCGGATATATGTAAACATATGACAAGTCCAAGTGCGAGTACATCTGTCTATAAAGATTTTTGTGATGGGGATTATTTTAAAAACCACCCACTTTACAGTAAACATAAAAATGCACTTCAGATACAGTTATACTATGATGATTTTGAATCTGCTAATCCGCTGGGCTCGAAGCAAGGCATTCATAAAATTGGAGTAATTTACTTTATTCTCAGGAACTTTCCACCCAAAATGAATTCAAGTTTAATGAACATACATTTATTGTCATTATTCTATACACAGGATATTAAGAACTATGGATTTGATGCAATTTTGCGGCCCCTTGTTGAAGATTTAAAAGTCCTTGAAAGTTCTGGCATTCCAGTTCCTTTCTCCAAAGATCCCTTGTTTGGCACTATTGCACAGGTTACTGGCGACAACTTGGGAATGCACACAATTCTTGGTTTTATGGAATCTTTTAGTGCCCTTTACTTTTGTCGGTTCTGTTTAGTAGACAAAAAAACATCTCAGTCTGTTTTCAGTGAAGACGACACTAATATTACATTAAGAAACAAAGCGTTACAAGAACAGCACTATGCAGATTTGGTAGCTGACCCTAGCATTACTTCATCTTTTGGGGTTAAGCGTACATGTCTATTTAATGACTTAAAATACTTTCATATTTGTGACAACTACTCCCCTGATATAATGCACGACATCCTCGAGGGTGTTGGTCAGTATGAAATGAAGTTACTTCTTGAATATCTTTCTGGCATTATACCAAGACAAGACGTATGTAACAGAATCTATTCTTTGAATTATGGCTTTCTTGAAAGAAAAAACCGACCCACTAGATTAAATCTAGAACAGACAGCTAATTCTATAGGTCTAAATGCCATTCAGACATTCTGTTTAATACGGAACATTCCTCTGATATTTGGAGACCTCATTGAAGAGGAAAATAATTACTGGCGTTTATTACTATTGTTGTTACAGATCATCAACATAGTGTTTTCTCCTGTGATAACAGAAGGCATGACCTACTATCTGAAACATCTAATTTTAGAACATCATAGTCTTTTTAAAGAGCTATATCCACAAAAGTCTTTGATTCCCAAGCATCATTTTATGCTACATTATCCACATTGTATACGCAAAATTGGTCCATTAGTACATGTATGGTCGATGCGTTGTGAAGCGAAACACAAGTTTTTTAAAAACAGCATAAAAAATTTTAAAAACCTCACCAAGTCTTTTGCTATAAAACACCAATATGCAATTACGTATCATTGGAAAAGTTTACCCGTTAAAAATGTTGAATATGGACCTTTAAAAACTCTAGACCTTGATGATTTGCCATATCGTGACATTATTCTTGAAATGTATCCACATTTTTTGGACCGTGAGATCACAGTAACTTCATGGCTGAAATATTCAGGAACGGAATATCGTCATGATCTACTGGTGTTCAGTAAAATGGAGAAGGACTTACCAATTTTCAGTAAAATATGTGAAATTATTCTCATAGAGGACCAAAACCTTTTGGTAACTAAAGACTTTGAAACACTTGGATTTGTTGAGCATCTTCATGCATACCATGTAAGAGAAAATAACACTTTTGGTTTGTCAAGAGTTGAGGATCTTCCTTTTTTCAGACCATTTGACTTACAGGCATCATATGGATTTGAAGAACCATATTTGTACATTGTTCCAGTGCATTGTTTTGTGCACGAAAATATTTAATTAGCTTGCACTAACTTCTGATTGTTTAGCACATAAGCTGAATGTATTTACAGATTTTATATTGAAGTCAGAATTGTGAGTTTTTAGCTTGTTCCTTTTTTTGAGGCAGAAATGAGCTTAGTTGCTTCTATGGGCACTTTCATGTTTGCACTTTATGAAATAAGTATATGTTGTTTCAGGTAACCTCAGGTTTATGAGTTTTCTACGAGTTACAAAACAAGTTATATGATATTTCTATGAGTTACAAAAAACGCGTTATGATATTTCTATGAGTTACAAAATGAGTTATATGATATTTCTATGACTTGCAAAACAAGGAGTTTTTAAACAATGGTCTTTTTTTATTGTGCAGGTGTTAATTCTATTTTCTTGCACTTGTGGAAACAGATTTTCTAAAGTTTGTAAAAAAAAATTGAAATATGTCGTTGCATTTTTAAATGCAGAGTTGAATGTATTGAAAATATTTCTAAAGTTTAATGAACATTTAATAAACAATTTTCAACATATTTGATCACTGTTATCTGTCACACCCACCAATTGATAATTAGGAAATAAAGGTAATATATTGACACTTTGAAGGGTACCACGCACTCCAGTTTGATGTAAAAATAAACTCTTACAGTGTTAAAATGAACACTGAGTAATGTACACATTTTATATATTAACACTTTGAAGGGTAGCAAACACTCTAGTTTGATGTTAGAATAAACTCTTACGGTGTTAAAATGAACACTGAGTAATGTACAAACTTTATACATTAACACTTAGGAGGGTAACAACCACTCCGGTTTGATGTTAGAATAAACTCTTACAGTGTTAAAATGAACACTGAGTAATGTACAAATTAAGTATATTAACACTTTAAAAGGTAACAAACACTAGTTTGATGTAAGAATAAACTCTTACGGTGTTAAAATGAACACTGAGTAATGTACAAATTTTATATATTAACACTTTGGAGGGTAACAACCACTCCGGTTTGATGTTAGAATAAACTCTTACGGTGTTAAAATAAACACTTTGAGTAATGTACAAATTTTACACTTTAAAAAGTGTTATTTTAACTCCAAAATGGAGGGAGTCATATGTACACCCAAGGAGTGTTAAATTAAACTCAAATTGAGTTAAATGTACACTCTTTTTTTTTGCTGTGTGGGAGTGAGCTTTTTACAGTGTCTGCTATAATATTAATTAGGCCTGCATGATTAAAAGAGTTGGTACATTACGATATAATATTGTAAACTTTAGTTGATGTGTAATGTAGCTGTGTGAACATAAACAACATCTCTGATTGTAAAAAGCTCAAAGTGCAATGCACAGGGAGACCTTGGTTTTTACAGAGTTAGCTTGGCAAAGCCTACAATGAACAAATTTTGGGGACTACAAACAAATACTTCCGCCCCCTGTGAGATCACAAACATACTTATACCGCGCGCACACACTGCGCAGCTAAGGGCTGTGGCCGGAGGCGCTGTATGTTACAGCAGAGGAAGAAAATGCCATCCTGCTATTTCCACATAGCTTCTCTGTTTCTGTATTTGGGCTTCCAAAGAACACGACACAAAGACAGAAGTGCTTATAGTTCAATAATAATTATGTTCTAGAGAATTAAAAAATACATAGCAAGCATGATTTGACAAAAGACAGCTCCAGAATCTTTCCCAGTTCAGTGCTGGATTCGGTTAAAATCTCCTCAAAGAAGAAGCAGCTCCAACAAGCAGAAGCTGTGAACTCTGAGGCCACGACCTGTAAGTGTTTTTATTTGTTAAAATTGATTAAAACATGTACAGTGTCTAGCGTTAATGGTATCCTGTCGCAAAGATGTAAACAATGAGAAATGCTGTTTGAAACCGCTAACAATTTAGCAACAAATTCATATTTATCAGTCAAACTGCTGTAAACAACGCACACACTCCACCAGTGTGTGCGTGTCTCTCTATAGGCAGCTTTTCCTGTGTTCTACATCTCAGATAATGAACGATTCATGTTACTTACACCTGCATATTCTGAATATCTGTGAAAGACGTTGTGTAATGCGTTGTGTTAAAAAAATACAGGATAGCTCAAGTAGAAAATATAATTCTTTTTTTTTTCATTTCTTATTAGAGTTATCCTTGATTCTCTATTAGTATGTCGTGTATGCTTTGCCTAAAGAGATGTTAAATCATTTACCTTACAGTCATTCTTTACCATATATATTTTTATATTCTATACTTTATTTTGTATGCTCTGTCAAATTATATGCTAAGCGAAACTGGCCTTTGAGGAGATGTATTTTGCATACTAATGAGGCATTTTGCAGAAAGAGCTATCTTGGACAAGAAATATGCAGCCAAAACAATAAAAATAACATGCATCTCTCACTTCTGATTTCCTGTGTGACCATTTATTGGAGCCTAAGGAGGTCTGTAAGCATGTGCATTTAACTGGTCTAGTTCTTCTGTGCAGAAAAGAGGAACTAGAGATGGTGTAGACAAGCTGACAGAGACAACCCGCCTTCTCCTTCTTCTGTGTATATAAACTGGGTCTTTACAGGGCTCGAAATTAACCTTTTTGCTTGGTAGCCCCGGTGCTCCTAACTTTAAAAATTTAGGCGCATCAGACACTACAAGTTACTACAAGTTTTATACAAACATTTATAGCATTTGAAATCAACAGTAATCAAACTAACAAGCAAAAAAATATATATGCAAGTGTGAGGAAAATATGTCTCAACAAAATCCCGTTATCACAAGAAAATACATTTTTATAACAGAACTGAGTGACCAAAAGGTACACGGAGCGCTCACCGGCCCTGCACACACTGCTTGACATGAATGAATCTGTTAATGGTATAACTGTGCTGTTCTCACGGGTCGCGTCTTAATATTGCACTGATGTTTTTGACAAACTTTACCTTACTATATGCATACGTTATGTTAATAGCAATACTTTTCATGAGTAGCGATATTAGTTTACTCAGTGTAAGCCCGTTTGGGATGGTGTTTGTGGTGTTAAATTTGACATTTAGCTGCCACTTGCACGGCGGACAGCATCTGGCGATTATATGAAGGATTAAACAGAAGCTCTCGTGCTAGATGTGGCAAACAGTTACCAGAAAATTCCATCCCACAGACTTTTCATAGCGGACTTGAAGCCAACGGAAGTCTTTTATCCACTCTTGGAAAAGTGTTGTTGGTGGATTAACATTCAGCACATGATCACTACTAAGATGTGTCATTATTTGTAACTTTAGATGCCATGGTTTCTAAAACAAAATCTGTCAGTGTTATCTTCATTCTCATCTTCAGCGCTTTACAATTTTCCGCGGTAGTAGCTCTCTCTGTCATCCCAAGCCAGAAGGCATTGACTGATTGATTGACAGCTGATATTTCAGTGCTAGAGCAGTGGGCCAATAAGAAGAGCGTGAAGGCGGGGCAAGCATTACGGACTTGGCTTTGTTTACTGCAGCAAGTCGACATGACAACTGTTTTAAACCATTCCTGAGCGCTGCGTTTCGTGTTTCAAGTGCAGACAAAGTGAATTTCTGCGTGAATGTCTCCCAAATCTGTGCATGTGGTGAACATTTTGCAGTAAAAACTGGTCGCACACAACTATTTTTTGCACTCGCACACATGCTACCAAATATATTTTGAAGTTGCATAGGTAAAATTTCGGGCGCATATGCGACCAAAATGGTCGCAATTTCGAGCCCCGCTTTAGTCCTAAGAAAACACTCACAGAGCGCCTGGTGTGTTCTCTTGGATAGAAATGTATAACCAATAGGACACATTTGTATGACCCAGGGCCCTGATCGAATTACTCATTTGTACTTGATAAATTACTAATATTTTTTAAATTGATCTCTGCCTCCTGAGTTTGTATTGAACATGCATGGAATAGTAGACCGCCTATTCCAACACTCACCTAACTAATAAATAAATCAAGGCTCACACACGTCACATCCCACATCTTGTGCTTTATTCTTTTGTCAGCAGCGTCACTGTGTATTACAGAACAATAACTTCCGATCATCAGAGAAAAAGAAACACGTTACACTCAGTTACTGTCATGTTACACTCGTCTACAGACAGTTCACACATACACACACACAAAATGGCAAACTCTCTTAAAGGAGCCGCACCCCATTTTCACTCATTACAGACACTTGTCAGATTTTATTTTAGAGAGCGGGCATGTGACTGACTGACTAACTGTTTACACAGAAAGCGCGTGCTTGTAGGGGCGTAATGTAGAGCCAATCCTCGAATCGCAGCACATTATGACTCAAGACCAATCAGAGTAAAGTGAGGGCGGGCCTTTAAGTGGAACTAGGAAATATGCCAGTCGTTTTCATGTTAGCAGAGTAGCTGTGTATAATCAAAGTGATATTTATGAAAAAATAACATGATTTCCTTCAAGTGAATCATGAACACAACACACATTGCTTTGCATCTTATTAACACAACCAAGCCTTAAAATTACGTTCTGGACCACCCCTTTAATCGAAAAATGATCAATCTCGATTTTCAAATTTAGCATGTTCTACAATACAGCTAATTATATTATCACAGTCAGGAGAGAAGCATAAAGGTGGTCGCACAAGTCTTCACTGCAACATGGACACATCCAGCTAATATAAAAATGTCACCTACTGTATTTATCAGGTATAATTCACCCAAAAATATCATTTCTGTCTTAATGTAATGATGTATTTGCGGCCACGAAATCACGCATGAGCTGACCGCAAACTGCTTGTTTACTGCAGAGAACGCGCACGTGCACGCCAATGATGCCTACTTCAGTGAACAGAACCTGCATAGGTTGTGAATAACATGAACTTGGAGGTGAAAGTGAAACTGGGCGCACATCATTTAAGTGATCATATCGCGTTTTAGTATTACGATTACAACAAACATTTGACATGTTTGTTCTCTCCTAGCTAACACAGTGTTGTGCCTGAAAATAAATGTTTACTGTGTCAGTATAACTACTCTAGCATATATGTTGAATAAAATGCAAGAGGGAATCTGATAATGACAAATCTCTCATTTTACCAGTAAAAATATGGTCTAATAAGGTTGACAATGACAAATGACAAGCATGTCTTAAACATAATTAAATTTTATAATTATGAATAGTTATATTCTGATGTCTTCACTTTACTGTGAATGAAACAAAATTCAGCATTTTAAGCAACAGCCGACCTACACATAGGCCTAATATTATTAGTGTTGTTTTACCATATGTTTGAGAATCAACAATAATAAAAGCCGACTCGTACTCGTAGTAAGCTTTATTTTACACAAACTCATGAGAGAATCGGGAGCTTGATTTTAAGCAAAAAATTGGCAAAAATTTATATCACAATATGTTTCTTAATTTCGGTCGATACCATATAATTCCAATATCGATATGGACAAAATTAAAAACACAGTAGAAAACTGCCAAGAACACACACAATAGATGTCTGTTCCTACAAATGTCTGCAAACTGAATATGCAAAGTCTATAATACCTCCAGGCTCTTCTAACTTATAAATAAAAAAAAGTACAAAAAAATAATGTTAACTTTTTATTTGTATTTAGCCTTTACAAACAGATATATATATACAGACATAGTTCATGTGGGTTAGCTTGAACAACGTGATATACAAAAAAACTCTTCTAAAAGTTTCAGTCCATGCTGAAAATTTAACGATCAAAATAATACCAAAATCCACATTGTAAAAAAAAAAAAGGAAAAAAAAAATAATAATAATAATGATAAATATGATGATACATTGTATAAACGATAAATAATGATAATATAATGATAAAACAAATCTAAAAGAGTAAAGGCTACATTAATATTTGCAATGGAAGAGTTGTTTGAGTATATTTATAGTTCTGGTTGCTTTTCATCTTGAACATCCTTTAAGGATTATATCTGTCTATTTATATTTGTGTATAGTTAACCAATTAAATTTAAAGGTTTAACATTTAATAGTTCTTACATATTTCATATAGTTTATCTATATAGACTAAAATGATATTATTCTATAAAACACATTTTCATTACCTCTATTAATCATATTCTTTCTATTTCATCAGCTTTGCAATAAGCAGATTCCTGATAAATATGATTGTGAATTTTATTTTGTAACTTTGCTCGAGTGCTATACCAGCATGCAGCGAGTTTGTTTGTGAGTGTTCATTTGGGTGTATGCAAAGATCGAGTTATAGCCTACATGTGCATGTGTTAAAGTGGGAGTATGCAAGGATCAAGTTTGTATGTGGGTGTATGCATGCATGAAGTTTATATGTATATGCGCTAGTTTCATACATGTTTTGAAAATAGTATAGGTTTATATGAGAGTATAAGCGACAGGTTGGCTTAAACTTTAATGATGCTTCATCTTCTGACTCTCAGTATGTTCTATAGGGTGGAACAGATTTGATGTGTTCCCGCTGTTAACGTTAGTCAGCATCACTCTCCCGCACATTTTGCAGAGCACTGAAACTATTTATAGGAACTTAAGCCGAAACTTCCACACACCGCATTCGTCTTTCTCTCATCAACTAATTCGTCTGCATTCTTACTTGTGGAAGCTTGTTCCTTCATATCTGTATTCAGGGTACTCATTTTGTAGCATTTTGTAGCTTTCTGCGACGGAGCAGCTTAACTAAATTCTGAGCTCTGGCAGTGGCAGCGTGTCTGTGATGTACATCATCACACAAGTGACATCATGCTCATTGTGAGCACGGAAAGTCATTCAGTGACAAATGAACAGCATAAGATCTTATATATATATATATATATATATATATATATATATATATATATATATATATATATATATATATATATAAAAAATATATGAATGCAAATGTATATTGAAATACTGGAAATGGGTTTAAAAATCATATCACCGTTTTTGAAAAAAAATCTATCGCGATACATATTGATATCGAATTAGTGTCCAGCCCTAATGTTAATGTTGTTTTTGGGGTGTTTATAGATGAACATGGCCACTGCGTAAATGCGCAGTATAGTTACGATCTTATTGCCATTTTATAATGTACATTCCGCGTCACTTCCGGTGTGTGGTACATTCCCTTTCCGTAAGGATTATACAATTATGAATTTGTTTCAGGACTGGTAAAAGCATTTTGCATTTTAATTCTTTTCTAAAGAGTACATTTGTTTCGCCCTTGGTAAAATAGTTTTTCTAATGTAATTGTGTCTTATGATAGGTAAAAATGTTTTTTAACATGTAGAGGTTTTTTAATTCTTCACTTTGGTCAATTGGTGAAGTTTTTTCCTCGCCGCTGTCACCACTGGCTTGCATATTTTGGAATCTGTAGAGCTGCACATCGATGGATTTTCTCTTTAGTGTTTGGACTATCAGTAGTGATTATTAACCACACTGAACTGAACTGAACATAAACACTGAAAACTGAACTGACAGCATTTCAATTTACTATAATCTTCTATGGCAAGCTGCTTTGACACAATCTACATTGTAAAAGCGCTATACAAATAAAGGTGAATTGAATTGAATTAATTTGCCTCGAGCTTCGTAAAAGTGTTTCACACTTTGTAATGTTGTTTTGCACTCCCTGGCCACCATATTATAAGCTCTATCTACCTCTGCACACACAACAGCAAAAGTTAAGTTAATATATGACCTTAAAATGAAAAATACAAAAAGTTATTTATTGAAAAGAAAGAGACAATAAATGAAAGAATACATTCCTTTTTCTCAACAAAACCTTTAACCATCTCTAAAGCAAAACATTTCCTCCAAGTGCTTCCGTTTCCCCCACAAAAACGTGGTATGGGTGAATTGGGCAAGCTAAACTGTCTGTAGTGTATGAGTGTGAATGAGAGTGTTTGGATGTTTCCCAGTGATGGGTTGCAGCTGGAAGAGCATCCGCTGCGTAAAACATATGCTGGACAAGTTAGCAGTTCATTCCGCTGTGGCGACCTGAGATTAATAAAGGGACTAGGCCAAGAAGAACATGAATTGTGTAACAATAGGAATATGAAACCTTAGCAAGACAGCCATTTGTGTGTATTTGACCATTCAAGTTGCAACAAGCCACAAAAGAGTTCTCGCCCTCTGAGGCAACTCTTTGTGCGTGATGTTTTGGGCGTTTGTGAGAATGCCACAAAAGGCGCCTATCAGTCTCTCATTTTTTTTATGACAGTGTGGCATGTGTAATTTATAATAGGTTTTCCAACCTATATGCAATACCGGTTTTCAAAAAAACAAATAGCTTTGCTCAAACAAGAAAAATCACGGGTCTGATCTAACACAAAGTTTGTTCTCTTTGAAATGCCCTGTGTATGATAATAGCTCCCTCATTTACCCCTTTATCAATGAAAAGATGCTCTCTGGTTATTTAAGTCGGAAACAATGGTCGAGCTCCGCGTTTATAGAATTTGAATCCATTCATTACAAACTAAATGCATTTTTTAATTTGACTTTTTATAATTTATTTCAGAATTTACAATTGTCTGATATTTATTAGTAAAGTACATTGTCTTTTTTTAGGACTAAGAGTGGTTAAGTAACATTAAATGGTATTGATATCCCTGCAAGTGAATGGCTTAGGTTTGAATGGTCTCAGAAGTAATGGTTTAAAAAAACCTGCTGCTAAGGTGGTACATTTTTACATGTCGTACCTTACCGATGCACACTGCTACCTAAAGTAGGAGTGTAACATTGCACCATCATACAGATCACAATCCACAGTTCAGAACACACATGGCCAGCAGATAAATACTTTTTTTACTAGTATTAATCCTACATTTGTAATCATCACTGAGAGATCGCCTCTCACGTCACTCAAACCAGCATTTAGTCTTTGGTGTAAAATATAATGATGACAGAAGTTGTGGTAGGTAATTCTGCATGTGGTGGGTTAATAGGTTATTAAAGGTTTTTTCTTTCACTACATGTTTAGCCTACATTAATGCATTCTGTGTAAGCTGCATGATTAATTGTTAAACGATCGATAACTCAACACCTTACGGAGCAAATTATAAATGATGGTGATTTGCATGTTTATTAATCCCTCAAACTGCTGCATTCAAATCTGTGTTTGACAAATGAAGAAAACAAGAAAGAGATGCAGTCTTTAGTCTTTTGAGTTGTATTTTGTATGAAGTTACAAACAGTCAAATAACACAGAAGTACTGGGAGAACAATTTATATTTTAGATAAAACCACTGATGTTTATGGTAAAGATTAAAATCATCTTCATTTGCATTTAAAAGTGCAGTAGGTGATCTTCCACTATGCTAACAGCTTAGCAGAAATCTCTGAATCACAGTCCCTCCCCTGCCATCCAGAGACACGCCTTCTGATGACTGCAAAAGAACCCTCTATCATGTGTTAAAAGCAACTAGTGCTTGTCCGGCGGCGTGCAGAAATTACAGGGTTCAACGCTAAGGATTTTTTCTACTGGCCCGATCGGGCCAGTGGTTCTGATTTTTACTTGCCCTGCCAAAATTTTCACTGGCCCCACCAAAAAAAAAGAAGAAGTTAATAGCTATTTGACTGTGCGTGTGTGTGTGTGTGTGTGTATATACACACACACACACAAACACAGTTGATTTCAGAATTATTAGTCCCCCTAAATTATTAGCCCCCCTGTTTATGTTTTCCCCAATTTCGATTTAACAGAGAACAGATTTTCTTTTTATTTTCTCTTTGCCATGATGACAGTAAATAATATTAGACTAGATATTCTTCAAGACACTTCTATACAGCTTAAAGTGACATTTAAGGCTTCACTAGAGTAATTAGGGTAACTAGGCAGGTTATGGTAAATAGGCTAGTTATTGTATAATGATGTTTTGTTCTGTAGACAGTCTGAAAAACAATTAGCTTAAGAGGCTAATAAATTTGACCTTAAAATGGTTCATTAAAAAAAAAAACTGCTTTTATTCTAGTCAAAATAAAACAAATAAGATTTTGTTAAGAGGAAAAAAATATTATCAGACAAACTATCAACATTTCCTTGCTCTGTTAAACATCATTTAGGAAATATTTTAAAAAGAAAAACAAAACAAAAGAGGGCTAATAACTCTGTATATATATATATATATATATATATATATATATATATATATATATATATATATATATATATATATATATTTACAGTAATTTTTTAAATGTTTTTTTATGGAAAATTATTCAGTTCATCAAGGCTATATTTATAAATGTAAAAAATGTTTAATTGTTAAATATTTATCAAAATGTTAAATAACTGCTTTGTTATTGTATGTAGTTTCAAATAAAATCATTACTCCAGACATTATTGATTTTATTACTATTACCATTTATAAATATAATAATAATTAATATTAGTGATTTCTGAAGGATCATGTGACTGGAGTAATGAAGCTGAAATTTCATCTTTAAAATGACTGGAATAAATGAATAAATTATATGATAAACTACTTTTGAACAGTTAATTTATAGTGCAACATTTCACAATTTGTATTTATGATGAAATAATTGCGGCCTTGGTGAGCAGAAGAAGCTTAGTTTAACATATTTAATCATACTGACCCCAAACTTTTGACCAGTTGAGCATAGAATATTTTATAAGTGAAAATGTGCACTTCAATTTTAACAACCCACAGACATAGTCACCGAATATAAATCGAGGTCAGACTTTCTCATACAGAGCCTCATTTCAATTGTCAGGTTTTGTAGATATCTATCTATTGAATTAATCAATCTATTAAAGAAACGTTCACTATAATTCTGTATTTTAGGCTTAAATTATAGAGACATAGCAGATGAACCGAGACTGCATCAGATCGCGAAGCAGATCAATGTTGATTTTCTTTCGAGCTGTCAGTGCAGAAATGAACAAAACAACTGGCCTAACACAACACATTGTAAGATTAAAACATGGAAAAAATGATCAGATATTAACTTCGGTCAATTTTCCTAACGGATAAACCGAGATCAGGCTGGATAAACAGCTCTCGGTAATATTTCAGCATGCTTCTGGTCTAAGCCAGTCAAAAAGAAAAAAAAAATCTCAGTACAATCAATCGATACTTTTTCTAATTTTTTATTATTTTTTTTTATTTTGGCAGGGATTTATGATCGTAATTAATATTTATGCTGTAATTAACATCCATTTTCCTTCCTTAAATACAATGGAATTTTTTGGACATTATTTTATTTTACTTTGTTTTTGTGATTGCAGTATTTCCAGTTAATTTCCAATAGGCCCTGTGGCATTTAAATTCAATTTGGGGAAGGCAAAATAGCGCCACCTGGTTGTAAAAAAGAAAAAAAAACGTGTAATGACATGGTGCAACCAATTGGTTGCAGTATTACTATATCTACGAAACTGCTAGTGAGTTCTTTAGTTGTTTCAACATTACTAAGATATACATTCAGATAATCTAAAAGATTTCCTTTTGACAAGTTTTAACAATGTTTTGTATTATGGTTACAGTAAAATCTGCATATTGCTGTAAGGAGACTACACAAAAACTTTAACATTCTGTGTGAGTGTGAGTGTGTGTGTGTGTGTGTGTGTGTCTCTTTCACACTTTTGGTGTTTCAGGGCATACTCACACTATGTACATTTAACTTGAACCAGGCCCCTTCCATCTCCCCCAATGGCCTGCACTCCCATTATATTCGGGCCTGGGCACGATTACGTTATCGATGCTGCGCTGTTCAGTAAGCGCTCTCACTCAGCACAGTGGAGATTTCTTTAGTTATAGCGCTTTAGTCGTTTGATATGCGGTGACACCCAGTCAAATAATTAGCAGAACAGATCAGCCACTTTTGACACTCAAAAACAGTCATAAAGTCCTTGTGCTGCAGGAATGAGGAGGTTTGCTGAAGGTGGAGCTGTCGTGCAGTGAGGGGTTTGTGTCTTTAATAAACTACGACAGTTTGCCTTCATTGAACAGTTAGAATGATGAATTAATCCATATGAAACAGTCCCATAAAAGTCACGTCTTGCTTTCAGTTTGGAGGCACGTTTTGCACTCGCACTACAAGTGTACCTCGCTCAGGCAGACCTCTTCCAACTGGGTCAGGGCCAGCCAAGTTAACCGTGCCTGAGCCCGATTCAGACCACTCACACTTCTCAAATGACCTGGGAAATGGGCCTGGGCATGGTTTGGATAGTATAGTGTGAGTACGCCCTCAGAGTGATCACTGATGTGTGCTAAATCTTGAATAATGCATATGCATTCTCAAACTTTTCTCTGTGCTTCAGCTGCACAGTTTCATAAGTGTGTGGGTACATGTAGATGTGTGTGCATGCATGTCTATTTTACACTCTTGGTGCTTTAGTGTGTCATCCTTCTGTGCACTATTTTAGCATTATGATGTATTTGTATGTTTGCAAACAAAGTGTTTACATTTTTACCATTTTGACTGCTTTTTACAACCACTTAGCATTCTGGAATCATGCCCTCTACTTTGTGTTTACATACCAAATGCCAAAATAGTCCTAAACTTTTAGACCATTTCAAAGATTCAGTGATTTTTGATTCAGTGATTAAAAATTTTTAAATTTAGAAAACTTAATACCAGAAGAAGACAACTTCATTGTTTATTGTTCAATCTAGGGTTGGCACTATACTGGATTTCGGTAAGAATCGTTCTCATATCTATAGTCTATTAATTTTCATCTCATTTATTATTTAGTAAAACAAGTTTAGTCAAAACCAAGAAAGAGTGTAGGATTTTTTGCATGGAGTGAAAGACTTCTCTTCAGATATCTTTGATGTGTGCACTTTTTAATAATTGTGCACAATACATACATGTAAATGTGTAACTAAAAACACATACAGCTGATTTAATTGTTGTTTGCAAATCACCCAATTGTGCTATACAGTATTACTTATAGCAACACTGTAATTGTGATAAAATACTGTGCGTTTCATATTAACATTTAATGTAGTTATTTTCTATCCCACAATACTTTTTGTTGTGTTACTATTTAAGTGTGCTCCTTTTTTGCTCTGACCATGTAGTTGTTTTCTATGGTTTTGTTTACTTTGTTATTTGCACAGTAGCACAGTAGAGCTGTGTATAGTTTTAGGCAGGAGAAAAACCTGTACTGTATTTATTTATCAAAGATTTAGTTTATAATTTGAAATGTTCTGCAACTTACAATTTTAAGCAGGAGAAAAACCTGTACTGTATTTTATTTATCAAAGATTTTGTTCAGCTGTTTATTTGTAAACAGGGAGGGAAACCCCTGTGTTTTTGCTCCAAAAAAAAGTTTAATAAAGTTTTAATCAAGGCTTTAATTCTCAAGTAACCATTTATGAGAAAATACCAGATATATATCGTATACCATCATTCCTACTAAAAATACTGGGATATGATATTTTGCCCATATCGCCCAGCCCTATTTGCAGCTTTAAAGGGTCACGAAACACCAAACCTCATTTTTTGAGCTGTTGACAGTCCTATCTGTGTCCCACACTGCAAAAAAACTCTATTAGGACACCTATATTTCACTAAAAAGTGAAAATTGGTTGTTTTTGTGTTATATTGAGCAAATTCGTACTTCCTGAAATAAAAAAAATATTTGAAGCTGCGTCACGACCATGAGATCATAGCGTGTATTCCAGCGTGTAGACTGGACGCCTGTACCTGGGAGTTAATCCGTTAATACGAGACCTTAATACGTCTCTGAATGTGCTGCATTCATTCATGAGTAAGATTTAATTCAAACCAATCAGCAAGCTCTATTGTGCAACTTCATTAATATGCATGCTAGCTTCAAAGACTGTTCAGACGGCAGAGAGACGACAAGTTGTGTTGCCAAAACAAGCATGCAGTGTTGCTTTTATAATTTGCTGCAGTGAAGGTTTTGTTTTCATTTTCTCTCTATGAGAGCGCAGCTAGACTTACGTGTGGATTACAGTGCACACGACGCTCGACAACAATATTCAAGAAACTATGCGCAAGGAACATTGTTTACCCGAGAGCTGGAATTGGTGAGATCTGGATTTGCTGCTTGTCTCCTCTTAATAAAGACGTGGCTCTAGTTGGTGTTAATTGTTTTGTCTCTACAGATTTGGTAAGTGAGCAACCAATAGTCTTTTTATTCAGATGGCAAAGTTAGTTCGTATCGAACCAATTATTACACCGAGTGTAAACATGTTAGCACTCTAATCAAACTTATCGTTGTGTAGGATTCACCGCATTTTGTGACAAGAATAACACCAACGGCTTTCTGACGCTACCTACCGAGTGCATCTAAGTTACAGAGAAATACGGAGGTTTTTTTTTTTCTCATTCGTTTACAGGCAGAGTGATCTGTGTCGTTATAATGGCGTCGGTAAAAAAAAAGTGCACAACCAACAGGAACCAGCCAACAGTATCTGAGGTGTTCGATAAAATTACTAAGAACAAGTGTGAAAGTGAAAGATTGAGCAGTCTACTGACCCGCTGAATCGAGCGCATGATGGTGTGTGTGCGTCTGTGTGTGCCTGTGTGTTAATGTGAGTGGTCACGTGATGTGCATTTTCAGCAGTAGTGTGGAAGGAGGGCTGCTAAGAAATACTAATTGCCAGTGTGGATGTGGTTCGTTTTCGGTCTAAAAGGCCATTTAAAAACTAAGACCTATAAGTGTAAACAGGGCCTGAGCGTGTATTTTTCGCGAGGGGATTGGCAACAGGGGCGGGGCAGAGGATTGCGATGCCAGCTCACCATCGAGGTGTCTGTCAGCCATCGCCGATGGACGATGGCATCGTCTATCAGCCCAACCCTAGGGACAATGTGAACAAACTGTGTGAATCCTGCATATTTTACAGTGCATCTTATCTAATAAAATTTATTTCTTCACAAAGTCAACTTTTAAACAAAGAACAATCAAAATGCCAGCTATGGTGAAGCTACATTGCTAACTACACTCTTTATGTTGTGTGAGGAGGTGTTGATTTATGACAATAAGCTTGTCGACATTTCTGATACCATATCAATCATGTGCAGGTGGAGGTGACTTATGGCATTCACTCATGGGTGAATGGATGAATGAGAACCATTTCACAAGGGGCACCAGGTATTTGGAAACAAAAACAAAAAAAACAAGAAAAAGAAAATACGAATTGAATGCCAACCCATGGAACGAACATTTGAATAATCAAATGTTGTGTGCAATGCTGATGTATAATATTATTAAATGTTCAAATAGGGGAAACTTAAACCAAACCAAAGTGAATTAACTGTGACCACAGAACCACAAAACAAACCAAAATAATGTATAGTCTTGACCAAATAACTATTTAAATTCAATTAACCCCTTGTTAAAGATGTAAATGTTATAATTTCTTGTGCACAAATGCTTTAAATTTGCATCCAGTCACAAAACACATGCAAATTATTCACTTTCCCTATTATAGTTAGATCTGCAACAACCCCACAAACACGTCTCCCAAACTGCAATGGTCAACTACAATTCAAACTCAAAATCCTGCGTGACTATTGTGACTAATGTGAAAGCATACATTACAATGTTGACACTGAAACAATACACACAGACATGCAAACAGTATACAATGTGCATACACACCCACAAACATTTGTCGAGAGATAAAAAAAAAAACAAAAAAACATTTAATTACTAGCCAATGTTAATTCCATTACCAAGTTGTACCGGTTATGTAGGTACAGAACTGTGTTTCAGTGCCCAACCTTAAGGGAAGGGCAGGATACAGATAAAGGTGGCAAGCGGAGGAAGCACTGAGGCGAAGCTCACCAAATCAAAACCAATAATCCTGGCAATTCAGCCCAATTTTATGAGGAAACAGCTATTGCAGATGTTGACAGAAAGTGCTAATTTGTACGATTTCATTCATATGAAAACATATTTTTAAAGAGGCATTTCCCTAAAACCTACCCATCATTGGGAGATCAAAATCACACTAAAATGTACAAAATGAGATCATAAAAATTATTATAAATTAGTATTAAATCCAAAAATAGCTGTGACATTGAATAGTGGATGCTAAATAGTAAGTTAGGTCATTTTTTTCAACCAAATTTATGAATAAAATGTGCACTTTTATTATTATTTTTATATGTTATCTGAATCATATTTGTACAGCTTTAATAGCTTTGGTAACACTTTACAGTAAGGTTTCATTAAAACAATGAACAATGCAGTATTTTATTAATGTTTGGTAATGTAGTTGCTGCTCAGTAACTAATCGAAACAGCAAAAAATAATATAAAAAACAAACAATAGTAAATTTCTCTCTTTGTGCGTAAAAATAAGTGAATATTTTTGACATTTAAACAGAAATAATTTACACAGTAAAGAAATGACAAAACGAAAAATAACGAAATAAGAATAAATTTTAAAAAACAGTATTTTTCTAATGCAGGGCTTGAAATTGCCGGTGCTCCCAACTTCAAAAATTCAGGAGCACCAGAAAAAATGTAGGAGCATTTTATAACCAGCTCATTTGTCATGTTGGCACAACTATTATTAATTTTAGCCGGTAACTTAAAGCATTTGAAGAGGTGTTATCCTGCCAACATGAAATGATTGTAGATTAAATGAAGATTATATGAAGATCATTATAAGACAGTCTTCTTTACATTACTATTTTTAATCACAGAAACACAAGCCGGTTCCTCAACATTAATTCCAAGACAACATAATTGTACAGTACTATGGGTGTGACAAGGCGAGACATCAGATTGAGTTCATGAGAACGAGACAAGACATGATTTTTACACTATTTTTAAGAAATATTCAACAATGAAATATATGAATGGAAAATAAACTTATTTAAATGAAAGAAAAAAATTATATATATCAGAAGTGGCTTATATGAAAGGCAAAGACCTCTAGATTACGCTTATTTGACAAATTAAACATGATCATGCCTTTATTTTTAATTAGGACAGTAAGGTCTAACTTTGCTTAGACAAAAGTCTCTTCACTGAACAGAAATAATGTCCAGTATAGAATATAAAGTCATGCTGCAGTGGAATCAGAATGAATATTGTGTCTGACTCCATCATGAGCTTGGAGGACTGCATCCATACATCTCTGCAATGACTCAAATCACTTATTAATAAAGTCATCTGGAATGGTAAAGAAAGCGTTCTTGCAGGACTCCCATAGGTCATCGCAATTTCTTTAATGCCTCCTCCATCTTACCCCAGAATAATGCACAATATGTTCATGTTTGGTGACTGGGCTGGCCAATCCTGTAGCACCTTGACCTTCTTTGCTTTCAGGAGCTTTGATGTGGAGGCTGAAGTATGAAAAGGAGCGCTATCCTGCTGAAGAATTTGCCCTCTCCTGTGGTTTGTATGATGTACTGTTAATGTTGCCATCCACTCTGCAGATCTCTCGCACACCCACATACTGAATGTAACCCCATGATTTCTCTTTTCCCAAACTTGACCGATTTCTATGAGAATATTGGGTCCATGCGCATTCCAGTGGGTCTTCTGCAGTATTGGTGATGATTATGATGCAGTTCAACAGATGATTCATCAGAAATATCCACCTTCTGCCACTTTTACAAATGATCAACGAGAAGTCTTATTATTATTATTATTATTATTATTATTATTATTATTATTATTATTATTATTATATGTTGCTCTAAAAACTGAAATAGACGTCAAGACTTCTGTCAGGTAGTGTATTTTAATTAATTCTATGCAGTGGCTTCTACCCTGTGTAATTTCACACGTGAAATCTAACTCCTTCCTTATTTAATTTTTGACTTCAACAGTTTCATTTTCATTGAGCAACAATTCATACTAGGGTTGGGTCGACGGCCAATAGACATGGACCAGACTACACCCCTGAAAATGCACATCACATGACCACACACACACTCTCTGGCATTGGCTGCAGCATATGCGTGCGTCTGAGCTCCAGCAATCAGAGGGTGCTTTAAACCCAAAACCCCAGAGTGCAGTACCGCTGGAATACGTCTCACAATAGTTGTTAAATGTGATATTTAATTAATCTGGTCTCTATATAACGACTCTTTGGTCTTTTGAATCTATCAGGTAACATCACAGCGTCAGTACACTGCTTTAATATTTCGCTTTCACGCTTGTACTTGGTAATTCTACTGTAAACCTCAGATACTGTTCGTTGGTTCCTGTTGGTTGTGGACCTTTTTACCAACCAAGTTTGTCGACGTCATTATGACACAGATCACTCTGCCTATTCATGCCAGAGTCCCGGGGAAAAGGTGATTGACAGGTGGTAATTTGTGTGTAGACCATGTGAGTCAGGTAGTTGAAACTGTAGGCTACAAATAATTAATTTATTATGAATTAGTTAATTATTTATAAATAATTCATGCACCGCCGCCTACAATGTTTCTGCCATCGTCCATCGTGATTTCACATTAGACATCGCCTAACCCTAATTTACTCATGCCCCTGAATGTAAGAACTTATATGATGGACAGAGTTGGAATTTGATACCGCAAACTAAATGGAGAGAAAACTTTTCCAGGACAGCATTATTGTGTGTTCAGTGATGATGATGAAGACAACACAGGCATGAGTATAGCATATCATGTCACAAAATATGGATAAATGCCATAGGCATTTACAAATCTGTATTGCAATTTTATTCTTAAGTCTTAATTTAATTTGTTTACACTACAATTATGACTTTCAGCATATCTAAAGTGCTATTCCATCGCTTGGTAACGCCTATGATTTTGTGTGGTGCCAGTTAAAGCAGCCTCTGCTTGTGAATGAATAACACGGAAAAAAAAAGCTGTTACCTGATCTCGTAACAGGAGATCTCGCCACATCCCTAACACTAAGTAGCAAAGAAGAGCGCAAAATGGAGAAAAATCCTGCATGTTTTCCTCAAAAACTCTTCTTTTTGACTGAAGAAAGAAATTAACATCTTGGATGACAAGAGGTGAGAATATAAGGACATTTTGCATTGTGGAAGTGAGCTAGTTCTTTATAGTAAACAATGCCCTCTTCGCATGAGGATGTACAAAAGCGGTGACATCGTAAACAAAAAACGTTCCATCAATGAAAAAAAAAAAAACTAAAAAAGGTAAATCAAACTGATGGCTTTATGACAGACTCGCGGTCACTGTGGCTTTATGTTTTTAATAATGCAAACAATACGGATTTATTTTGAATGGTTTGCTTTCACTTTCAAATTCGCTACTTTCAAAAGTGCACTTATACCCATGTGAAAAGTGAAACCGCACAACATCTTGCCCTGCATCAGTGTGAGATTAGTTTTCTACATTTGGGTTTTTAAGATGATCAAGCTGTGATGTCAAGTTTAAAAAAGCTATGAATTAAATGCATATCAAAAACTAATGTAAAATGAAGCGATAAGGTAAATCAAGTTCTGAATGTTTACTCTGAGCAAGACGAAACTTCAGTGACATCATTTCCATGCTGTTATTTGATTACATTTAATATTCATCAGCTTAAAAAACCAAAACCTTTCTTATCAAACAGTCAATTCAGAGCCAGCTCATGAGCAGCAGCACCGGTCACCCTGCATGGCTCCACCTTAATGTTTGTCCTTGACAAGTGAATGCTCTACAGAGGTAAGTGAAAATCTATTTAATCAATTGGACAAGTAACTTGACAGTGATGTTACATACAGAAGCAGGTTTTGCTGACTATTTAAATCAAGCAAACAAAGCAGATGTGAAAAATACTTCACCCTATAATAAGGCATTGTTTGTCACGCTTTGTAGTTTCCTCATGTGAACACTCTTGGGGGGAAGTGTGCGCACTGCACACAGATGAAATGTTTGACCAACAAGCATATTTACTTTTGTCATTACGAGTAAGTTTTGTGTCCTGTGAGTGTAACTTGATCACTGGGTTAATATTTGATGTGAATGATCTCACGTTATGGAGTATACTGAGACAGAGGCACCAGAATTGCACCATGTACAACGAACGCTCTAGCAGAATACTGTAATATTTCTTCAATAGTAGACAAAGACAACGGTGTTCAGTAATTATCATTAAAGAATAATTAAATGAATAGCACATGCCAGTCCTATTTAGGCATAGGACGATAACTGTTTTCAAGGTATACCGCGATTTGGAAAAGTCAAGGTTTTAAAACGTCAACATTTTCTGTAATATTGTTCGTAAGGTATGTGTAATATTTTTTCATTTACATTTTTGATTTTTGTTTTTTAGGACAACAGTATCTCCAGCAGAAAATATATCCAAAGATGCCGTTTTAAATTGTACAGAAATTAATATATATGAATATATAAAATATCTTATACATTGAATCATTTGTCTCAATGATTCAATAATTTTCAGTGCTTAGCCGTATGTAAAGAGCATGATCATGTCACTTGCGTGATGACGTACATCATACAGTAGGCACGCTGCTGCCAGCGCTCAGCAGTTCGCTCCATCGCAAGAAGTTTTAGCTACAAAATGAGAGCCCTCGAGTTAGAATGCAGACTACTTAGTTGATAAGAGAGGAAAGACTAATGCAGTGGTTTGGAAGTGGTTCCGTTTTTTAAGTTCCGATAAAATTTATTGTTTCGGTGCTCTGCAAAATGTGCGGGGAGAGTGGTGCCGACTAGCAGCAGAAACACACCAAATCTGTTCCATCCGATAGAACAGTGGTCGAATGGCCAGGGGCGGACTGGCCATCTGGCAGACCGGGCAGTTTCCCGCTGGGCCGACGCACTTTTTGGGCAGGGCTGATCATTGTTTTAGATCTGATCGGCCCATAAAAGGCTTAGCAGCCTAAAGTTTTTTTCTGCCTTATTAATTGACGATGCTGTGATCTGTGACTATCTGAAAGTAAGATGCTTTTTTTTCCGGACAGACAGACCGGGCCGGCCCATGTGACACTCTGCAGCCCAATTTTTCTTTTCTTAATTGACATTGGGCTGGCTCAATCACAAACTCCCAGTATTTTGGGCTCTGTGTGAGCGTGCATTGTCTGTGTGTATTTGTCAAAATAGTCGAGAGTCAGAGAGAAGAAACGGAAGGGAGGCGCAAAGAAATTGCGGGAAACACACTGGCGTTTTATTTAGCGGTTCTGAAAAGTTCTCCGTTCATTCTAGTACACGCCTAAAAACGCAAATCACGTGACCACACACACACACACACACACTCGAGTAAGATTGCTACATTCACACCTGCCTAAACGAACCACACCAAAAGGGAAAAAAACTCTAGTACGATTTTACCGAACTATATAAGGCATAAGGAGAAATCATAATCACAATTATTTTGTTCATAACTGTAATCACAATTACCTTTGGCTCGGTCACGCACGTGGAAATGGTGGGTGAGGACAACCATCTCAATTGCATTAAAGGCACAGGCAACAACAACAACAGCTCAAATTTCCAATATACACAAAAGTTTAATAAATAATCTGATAGGCATTTGAAGCAGAAACTTTGCGGACACATTCTGGAGACACAAAACGCGTATCTTAAGTCTTAAAAATTGGAAAAATAGGTCCCCTTTAACTTTTGAATTATCTTCAGTATCACAAACAGTAAGCTGCTCTGTCTGTCATATACTGTATCCTGATTTATGCTTCTGCCAGGTGGCAGGGTTTACCCAACAACTATATTTCATGGCCAACCACTAAAGCAACTTTTTGTATTGTCAAATAATATTTTGATTGTGTGGGTTGTTTCTGAGTTAAATAAATGGCGTGTGACACTCCTTGCGCATTCTTTAACTGTCTTTTATCTCCCTGGCTCTTTCTCAATCTTGCATTCTTTAGTTCTTGTAAAACGTCAGCAGTTAAATGCCAAAGTACTGTGCCAATTTCAATTCAACACATCGTGCCGAGTACAATTCAATTGCCCGGATGTGCTCTTGCTCCATCTCTTGTCATCAAGAGTGCATGAAGAGGTGATTTGCGTGAACTTAAAATTAACATATTTCATAATACATAGCAACCCAACCCAGTGAAATTTAATGGCAGAAGATAAGACCCACAAAATACAAATAAAATATTACTGTATCTTAAAATTTAGAATTATTTAGTGCAACAGTGTATTTAAAACCAAACAAAAAACATTTAAACATAAGAAAATATAAATCTGCAGCTGGATAATATCCTTCTAATGTTAAATACGGTATTTAAACTAGATATTAAAGTTTGAGGACAAACTTTATGGTGGCTTGAAAAAGCCTGTAAGAAGTAGTTTATTTAGTTTGAAATAGTATCAAATTGACTAAAAGAATGTTTAAGATCCCTGCAGTCAACCATTAAACCACTGTATAGTATAACAAGCCAGTCTAGCATGAATTAGCATGTTGGTAGCATGTTTCTATTATGAATTAACATGTTGTTAGCATGATTCTGGCATGAATAGGCATGTTTCTAGCATGAATCAGCTTGTTTCTATTATGAATTTGCATGTTGTTAGCATGAATTAGCTTGTGCTAGCATGACTAGCATGTAATTAGCATGAATCTTGCAAGATTAGCATGTCAGTAGCATGTTGAAACTACTAGCATGTGTTAGAAGTCGCTGGAACAGTTGCTAGGGTGCTGAAATTGGTTGCTAGGGAGTGGCTAGTAAGTAAGGTCATTAGTGATTGGCTGCTGGCTAGACGGAGTTGAATGAGGCCAGACTCTAGTCTGTAGGACAGTCTGATGCAGAGTTATGAGCTTACAAAAGTTGACTCGATGTTAAGTCAATAGCAGTCTTTTACAATGGAAGTCTATGGACAGTTGCTAGGGTGTCATAAGTGGTTGCTAGGGAGTGGCTAGTAAGTTTAAAGGTCATCAGTGGTTAGCTGCTGGCTAGACTGAGTTAAATGAGCTCAGCCATAAGTCAGACAGTCTGATGCAAAGTTATGAGCTCACAAAGTTTGACCCAATGTAAAGGGGCTTTTGGGAATTTTCTGGGTCGTTTTTCGGAAATCCCAAAGTCGGATCAGTTAGAAAAGATATAGAAACCAGAGTCAGAACAGTTTGAAGGTTTGACAAAAGTTTGAAGCATGAAAGGCTTAGGAGGACATACACTTTAAAAATAGTTTCAGGAGAAGGAGGAAGGAAGAAGAAGAGGGAGGAAGGGTCACTCTGCCCCCTTAAAAGTTATCTAAATTTTATTTACTTTATATAGCACCAGATGACAACAAAAAACAAATAAAGTTCTTCCCCACAGAACAGGTGCATATCATATTTTGTTATTTTATTAATCAAACGAGAAAAGTGTTATCTCATTTACATAACGACCTGTCCTTTTTTTGCATATCACATGCAGTGAAATTCTGCTCTGATCCGTGCACTCACAACTGAGCAGCATGTCTCACCAAGAGAGAGAGTGAGCTTATTGTAAAATGCTGCATGAATCTGACAGAAATCAGTGGAGCCAGGGAAAAAAGTAAATAAATCCTGCTTTTATGCCGTTCACACCAAACATGAAGTGTTCACGTGAATAAATAACAATAATCAACACATACAAATGCACATAAAGGCTAATTATCGATGCACAGCGTAAATAACATGGAAAGCACAGAATTCATCTTAATCATGTCATCTGCTCAAGTGGGATTTGTTTACTTGTGTGCGTGTGATGCCACATTGGGCCTGTTTCAGAAAGGAGGTTAAAGGTGCAGTAGGTGATTATCTTTAGAAACATTTTTTGTTGTGCTGGTTGAAAGTCTCTTCACAGTCCAATAGTAATGATTACAGTAAATGATCTAAATGTGTTTATATGTATTTTTTTATTCAGGGTAAAGCATAAAACAAAAAAATGTTCATCCAATTAAATAGAGTCGGACCGTTATCTCCCTTAATTCCGATAGGCAGATCAGACTGTCTGTCAGCAAATGTAGATTCCGACTTCTGCATGTGTTCACGCAGATCCTCCATTAGCGCGTGCCCGTCTGCATCACAAACACATGCGCGCGAGCGAGCTGCAGGCCGCTCGCAGATGCCGAGTCGGAGCCGGAGGTGCCGAAGGACAGCCGAGCTCGGGCCGATAACTGTAAAGCCGGGCGCGGGTATAATTCGCCCTTAAAGCGGCCGCGCGGTCACGAGACGGACCGGGAGAAATCAAAAGCTGAATTAAAACTTTTAAATACCTGAATCAATATTGGAGTTACTTTAGCACGATGGAGGAAGGACGACACCATGACTGAAGTATTACTGTTAGACAGGTAATGTTCTGTTTTGAAACTATTTTATGTTAGATTGTGTTGTGTTATGAATGACTTCTATGCACAGACGTGTTGTTCAGCCACTGAAATCTCCTGGTGAAAGACTGATGTGATTATATTCAGTTTCATAAGGTCCTTTAACAGCATCTATAATGTAGATTTATATTTAGTTTAACAACAAAACACCAGTAAACAGCGCTATTCCGCCTAGCCTGCTTTATTGAGCTGAAGTTGCTTTTATATTCACATTGGGTCATTTTTGAACAATGACAGCCTTCCTATACTGTTTACCACGCTACTCTGAATATTCGCTCTGAAATAGCATGTAAGTGTGGCTAAGTATAATAAATGTAATTCCTGCACGGTGCTGGCACTAACTGGCGAATGACCTGAACTAGTGGGTTGTCTGTCGGCTGTTGCGCGCGCTCGCGATTTCAGAGGGTGTGGCTTTGAATCACAGTCCCTCCCCGCCGTCCAAAGATAATATGCTAAGCGGTTAGCTTTTTGGCAGATCACCTACTGCACCTTTAAGTGAAAACTCAGAGTATTTTAACCCTGAAATGAGAGAAACTCTGGGTTTTCCAATTTAAAATGACAGGTTTGTTAAACTGGAGAAAGTAGGGTAGGTCAAGCCTGTTTCTGAAAGAGAGGTAACTTTAACTCCGAGTCAGTTACTGTGGTAACTTACTCTGTGAACTTGCGATGACAAAGTTAATAAAGAAAAAGTTAAGATGTTCTTGTTATTAAGTGAATTGTCCCTTAGCATTGCTGTTAACATGACATCAACCCTAACCCCACAGCAAACAGAAACCGAACCGTACCGAACCGAACCGTGGCCCCAAAACCGTGAACCGAACCGAACCGTGCCTTTTGTGTATCGTTACACCCCTATTACGCACTGATACAGAGTTCGGCACCTCATAGACAGGTCTAAGGAAGAAAAAAGTTCAACAGCAGTGTCTTACTTTTGTTCCGCTTTTAAGTGGGGAACGTCCCTGGTGCTGATGTTTTACTCATTATCCAGCTTGACAAGCAAGACAAGTTACCGTTAGCTCGTTTACCTTTAGAGCGTCAACTGAGAAAATCTTTGGAGGGGTGTCTAGCGCTGAGCAGAGCTCTCAGTAAGGGATCGTCGGAAAAGTGCTTATTTTTTTAGCTGTTTTTTTCTGCGTGCTCTGCTTTCTATTAATGAGGCAAACGTTCAGCCACAAGTAAACATGGCGACGACTATCTCGCATTATAGCTCAGGGATGAGCTTTTTTGAATAAACGGTTGGAAATTAATGCATTTTTATCCGATTCGGTTAACACAAAAAAAAAAAATTATCGACAGATTAATCGATTATTAAAATAATTGTTAGTTGCAGCCCTAATAGTGAGAACATTAGGTTCACACCCCTAGTATACATGTAGCCTAAAACATATTTCCCAAATCTGTGTGCATAATGCACATTTAGTTAAGCAGGAGGAATTGTACTCAGTTGTTTGGACATTCCTAAAAATAGCCAAAATCTTTATTTTATAATAACAGAGGTTTTTTTATTATTACAACAAGCGTAGGCGCTGAGCTCTAGCCTATTTCACCAAGGTCGACCCTCTTTAAAATTTCTGGCCTCACCCCTGATATCTAGGGTCTTTTTCTGCGGGAGATACAGTTGCTTTTAAAAAAACGAAATAAAATAGTAAATGATAAACACATAAAAATGTTTTTACATATACCATAAAAACGGAACAACAGAAAATGTTCAGTTTTAAAACCTTGACTTTTTCAAACCACGGCAAACCTTGAACCCAGTTATCATTCCTATCCTGAACTGTGTGGTCATTAGATTTTAGCAATGAGCTGTGACAAGCTTACTGTGCCAACTTACCATGTCTAGAGTAGACAACTAAATTTATGCCCATTTCTATAAATATTTTAATTGGCTAACAATCTTTGTGAAGTTCATGACATTTGTATAGTCAACTTTATTTTTATGGTTGTCTTGGCTTGAGATTTATTTGGAAATGCATTCCAGCATAGTTTAGAAATGGTGGTTTACATGTGAAATAGTTAGATACCTTGTTCTGTTATTTGGTCTGATATTATTTATTCATAAAAGAAAACCTTATTAAAAGCAAACACACAAACACACAAGACTTTTAAACCCAAATACAAGCAAAGTGCACATGTAAAATCAACAGATGCCCAGTACACTAAATTGTATTGTAAAGTGCATCAAAAACGGTTGCTTTAAATGACAATGTTGTTGAAATGATAATTATAACTCCAGTTAAGGCAGATGCCATACTTTGCCAATCAAACTGCCAGTTGCTGCTAAACCGGTTTGGGTGTTTTGTTTATAAAATGGAGCCAAATGCATCAAAAGTGGACACGTGACTATTATTTACCTACTGAATAATGATTGGCTTCCAAGCCAGATCTTATAAACGTGAATACAGTCACACACATTTCCTCTCTTGGTAGAAGCTCACACACATCTGTCCATAGGAGCTTCTCTCTTCCCTTCTCTCATCTTAAATAAGGTAAGGAGTAATTCTGAAATTGATTTGTGTAATACAACTGTAATCTTTATTAAGTAAAATTTTAAAGGCTTTAAGTCAAAAGCAAACTGATCATTTATTTTTTAATGCATGATTAACTATTATGTATTAATATTTTTATTAATGATGTTATGAATCAAGTCATTAACGTAGCTTATTGTTTAAAGTTTACAAACCTTAATAAAGCAATGTTGTTAATTTTTTTTATTATTTTACTGCTCCTGATCAAAACTAAACATTTCTTTTAATGATTTTCTTTAGATCACAAAATGGTAACTTTAACAGGAGTTTCACTGCCTCGTCTGGTTACTATGATGGTAGTGGCAGGACTAGTCTCTCTGACAATCCTCTACTGCTGGTCATCAACTCCAAAGAACTGTCCAGCTCCACAAACAAACCCGAAACAATACATAGAACGTTACTTTGGCGAGAAAAGTGACTCTCCAACTGGTACACCAAAAGAAAAACCTATCCTTCTGTTGTGGTTCTGGCCTCAAAATTACTATTTTGATTTCAGTGACTGCAAAACCATTTATGACATTGATGGTTGTCATTTGACGGATAATAGATCACTCTACGACAAATCCGACGATGTCCTCATCTTTCACAGAGGCATCCACTGGGATCTGTCTAATCTCCCCCCATCTCCTCGCCCTCGGTTCCAGAGATGGATTTGGTTTAATGTAGAATCACCGACCAACACAGCAAAAATACCCGGTCTGGAAAACCTCTTCAATCTCACCCTCAGCTACAGACATGATTCTGATATTCTTGTACGGTTGCGTTTGAAAACCAGGAAGAAACCAGAGGAGGATTTTGTAATCCCAAAAAAGGACAAACTGGTTTGCTGGATTGTAAGTAACAATCTTGAATGGACAGGTGTGGGCACAAGGAAGAAGTTTTTTGAAGAGTTCAGCAAACACATAAATGTCACTCTGTTTGGAAAGGCTTATGCTAAGTTTTTGGATTACAATCAGTACTATCCTACCCTCGCTAGCTGCAAATTTTACCTCTCTTTCGAGAACTCCATTCACGAGGATTATTTTACAGAAAAGATCAACGGTCCTCTTTCTGTAGGAACTGTTCCTGTGGTTTTGGGTCCTCCAAGAAAGAACTATGAAAACTTTTATCCTAGAGACTCCTTTATTCATGTGGAGGACTTTCCAGATCCAAAGTCAGTGGCAGAATATCTGCTTCAGCTGGATAAAGATGACGTTGCCTATCGCAGATACTTTGATTGGAGGAAACATCTTGTGGCAACTCCTCATTTAATACAGCAGACCCAAGAGTTCATTCTAGCTATATGCACTGCCTGTGATTATGTAGCACACCATAGGGAATATAAAGAAGCTCATGATATATACGACTGGTTTTTTCAATAATATGTAAATATAATCTGAGGTTTGCAAGCTGAAAGAATTTGAATACATTTTATAAGGTGTCTGCATGCGATTGTTCTTTTTTTGCATGAAGTATTTAGCAATTGAGACCAAATGAATTCAGTAACTGCATGAATTCCATATGTTATGCTATTGCCTTTTCTGTGGAAATAAATAAGTGTAAAAAAATAACAATTTGGTTACTTATGCTTACTTTAAATACACACATTGATATCTGTGGTTTACAAGGACTCTTTCATAGATATAATGTATTTTAAACAATATTTTATGCAGTGAAAAGACAAACCCACCCCACCCCTAAACCCAAGCGTCACAGCAAACCTGTCCCTGACATTAAATGTGAAAACACCGTCAAGTATGATTAAGCCTTTGAATTACAATGACATCCGGCATCTCCTAACTCAGGCATCCGGCATCTCCTAAAACCATTGTAATGGAGTAAACTAGCTCACACCCATACACACACACACACACACACACTTCAGACAACTTCAGACAACTTAGAATTTAGTCCTCGTGAACTATTAGCCCTCAGTATATATTTTTTTCACAGATTTCTGTTTAACAAATAAGTTTAACACATTTCTAATAGTTTTAATAACTAATCTAATTTACTTTCCTAACTAACAACCGTTAACCGGTCATATTAATATTAAATTATTATTTGATAAAAAAATGTGTGTCTATTTGTGATGCATTAAATATTGCATTAAAAACTATTTTAATGTGAACAAACACATACAGAAAAGAGCATCTTTACACACCTGCAGTGTTTCCAACAGCATAGAAAAACAGAAACTAAATAAAAAGAACGAAATAAACAGGCCTGCCATAGATATTTCACTTAAATGACTAATTTAGATTACAAAACGAAAACACTGACTGAATCCTTTTCAAGAACCGACATAGGCTGTTTTGCCAATTATGTTTTTTCTTCCGTCAAATAAAAATATTAGGCTATCTCAAATCGATCACTGCATGGAAAATATGCATTAATGCTCTGCTGTTATTCTTATATCACAAACCTGTCAACATTTTTAATAGAAGTCATTATTTTAAAGATTGTCTTGAGCTTCTGATTTTACCGTACAGCTTCTGTGTTTTCATTTCCTCCATCGGAATCTTTTACAAGATTCATTAATAACAATTTTTTAATAGAAAAAAAGATTGGTTCATTAGTTCTACACTAAATCATCAAAACTAGATCTGTTGTGGAGTTAACAAAGGGTTTCTGCATGTTTCACCAAGTTTAAAAATAGACTAAGACATTAAGATTATTATGAATAAAAGTTTAGGCCTATAAAAGGAAATTTGTAAAATTTGTACATTTATATATTAATAATAAAAGATTATAATCTATAAATAAACCATTATGAAAAATGGAGTTAAAATTATCTTTTTAAATAAAAAGATTGTTGGTAATGGTTCATGCATTGCTAACCAGTCTGGCCAAAACCCAAACAAAGAAAAATAAGACCTGTTTACAATATGACTTAACAATATTTGTTGAGTAGACAACACAATATTTCAGTAAACTTAAAAGGCCTAATATTTAGATTTTGAGATTGAAGACATTTTTAAACCCCGAAGACCTCTTTAACAAATACATGTTGCACATATATGCAGCAAAACGTTAAAGATACACACAAAAAAAACATTGATAACATTAATCGGTAAATGCATCCCTTCGATTAACAGTTGATCATGTACAATTAACGTAAATGTTTAATGGGAGCATCCCTACAACTGATTTCTGATTTATATATATATATATATATATATATATATATATATATATATATATATATATATATATATATATATATATATATATATATACTGTATATATAAGGCACGTCCTCGTGCCAACGCATGCCTCCCTCCAGTGCTGATATATAGCCATATCGCACTACTGCGATATTTATTTATTTCGCATGAATAAATATCTTCGCATAAATAAATAGCAACAAGCAGACAAGTGTCTGCTTGTTGCTGGCTGTGTGTGGGCAGAGTTATACACAAGGGGTAAAGGTGTAGGGATGCTGATATTACTTAAATAGATCACAGCTATCAGCAAATGAGATTCGAGATCCAGACAGAACTGTTGTATATATACATATCGCGTCTTACTAATATTTGTTAAACATGATGTTTACTTAATCTTGTCTCTATTTAACAACTCTTCGGTCTTTTGAATCTATCAGGTAATGTGTCACAGCATAAGTACACTGCTTCAATCTTTCACTCACACACTTTTCACACACTAATTGTAGTGAAAAACCTCAGATACTGTTGGTTGTGTACCTTTTACACAGACCAACCTCCGGCAGAAAAAGTGATTGACAGGTGGTAATTTGTGTGCAACTTATCTTTATTTATTTATGATTTGTTTATGGGTAAAACAGAGATCATGCGGGTCAGGTAGTTGAAACAGCAGGGTACAAATATTTAATTCGTTATGAATCAATTAATTATTCATAAATAATTAATTAACCTTCACCTATGATGATAATGCCATTGTCCATCAAGATGTTTCACATTAGACATCATAAGTATTGCTGTGCGTAATTTGTTTAACCCTTTAACGTTACGTGCCGACTGACTGACAGGTGCATGATGCATGAGGCCAGCAAACACGACGTGTAGCCATTTCACTACTTCAGGACGCATTAATATCGCTCTGTAGGTCTATTAGAAAACATTCATGAATATTCCTAGCAAATCGAATAAATGCTGGAGACATAAACGCACTAAAATCGCACTTCAGCAGCATTTATTTAAGAGCGCACAAGAAGATCTGCTCGCTCTTGACGTGGCTTATATTTGAGGGCGTGCAAGAAGTTTTGTGCACGAGCAGCGGAAATCGGCGCACAAGCAAAGAGATCCACATGCTTTAGGCTATTATATAAATGCGATCTCGACTTCGAATACTGCACTCATGAAATTTGTCATTGAAATAATGCCACAGGGAGTTGGTAGCTCTGTGTAAAAAAAGGCCTGCCGCCACAGCTGGAAAAAATCCTAGAGGAAGCACTGCTTTATACATGTATAGTGTAGACAAAAATGGAGTCATTTGTTTATACATTTCTATTGTTGTTTTACCATTGCAACTAAAGAATTAGCACAAAAGGTTAATTTAAGAACTTTGGTTGAAAAAAAAACTCATGGCTAAACTTTTGTGGAACATGATATTGTTATAACATGAATTATGATTTTGTTAGCTCACATTGCTAGTTTAGTGGTTAACAACACATCTGTGCATGCCATTAAAATGGTTTGTCCTTGTAATCTTTAACTGAAATCTAAAAATGCCCTTCCTGTTTGTTTTTGTTTTCCGGTTAAATTGTCAGATTGCATTTTTTTTAGGTAATAATACTAACATATTATATATAATATTAATTATATTAATATATTAAGCATGGGTAACATATTTAACCACGTAGCTCTAGCAATGAGTTGACAACAAACAGAAATGGTGAATAGTAGGAGTAAGGTTGAAAAATGTAAAGTTCATGCAGATTTGAATGCACTTTGGAAGACAAATTTGATTCATTCATATTTATAGAAAGAAAATGGAAATCTAAAAATGGTCACACCAAAACAGATTAGAAACTATATATATATATAAGAACACTGCAATTGGTGTTTTATTTTGAGAGTTTTGGTGAATCATGCAGATAGTATACATGCATTTATACATCCTTATTGAGACAGTCTGCTGGTGCAGTATTAAAATATGGTTAAGTATACAAGGAAGTTAGATTTATATCTCCTGCTGCTAACATGATTTGCGTCTCGATTATTTTTCCTCTTTGGTGAAGCCAGAAATGCACAAGTCAGAGGATTTATTTTTCAACAAGTGTACAGTATGTGCACATACCAGTTTTGGTAATTTACAAGGTGTTTTTGTATCATATGGGTATGAGCTAGCTGTACTCTGTTATGGTAGTATGAGGACATGCCTGATTGCCTTGTAACTCACAATGTTTAAAATCATACTTATCAGGGTCTCTTAACATTGAAAGTTTGTCACAGTTTTTCTTATTGTAGTTTCCCAACTAATAGGAATAAAATATATATATATATATATATATATATATATATATATATATATATATATATATATATATATATATATATATATATATATATGTATATATATATATATATATATGTATATATATATATGTGTATATGTGTATGTATGTGTATATATATATATATATATATGTATATATATGTATATGTATGTATGTATGTATGTATGTATATATATATATATATATATATATATATATATATATATATATATATATATATATATATATATATAAAATTGCAGGTATAAATATATAAAATTTAAGCAGGTCTTGCGTATATAGGTTAGGTGTACATGATCGAGGAAGAGTATTTGTGTATTAAGTATGTATAGTCCTTGTAGTTTTCGATGGTTGGCATCCTTTACAGGTCTGGGATCTCATCAAGTGCCACTGCACTTGATAATAACCAACATGCTAACAACAACATAATACCAATAAGTAACATAATAACTAAAACGAGTAACCAAAATGTTTAAGCATATTTATTTCCAAAGAAAAAGGCAAAAGAACACCAACTTTTAATTCCTGCAGTTATATTTAATACTACCCTACAACAAAGTGAAAAAAAACAGACACACGCACGCACCTTATAAAGCGTATTGCAAATCCCTCCATGAATTACCAGTTTACAAATCTGAGATCATACTTGTATTAATGAAAAAACCAGTCGTATATATCATGAGCGTCTTTATATTCCTTATGGTGTGCTATATAATCACAGGCAGTGCATATAGCCAGAACAAACTCTTGAGTCCGCTGTATTAAATGAGGAGTTGCCACAAGATATTTCCTCCAGTTGAAGTATCTCCGATATGCAACGTCATCTTTATCCAGCTGAAGCAGATATTCTGCCAGGGACTTTGGATCTGGGAAGTCCTGCACATGAATAAAGGCGTCTCCAGGAACAAAGTTTTCATAGTTCTTTCTTGGAGGACCCAAAACCACAGGAACAGTTCCTGCAGCAAGCGGACCATTTAACTTCTCAGTGATGTAGTCCTTGTGGATGGAGTTCTCAAAGGAAAGGTAAAATTTGCAGCTAGCGAGAGTAGGATAGTACTGATTGTAATCCAAAAACTTTTCAAAAGCCTTTCCAAACACAGTGACATTTATGTGTTTTCTGAGCTCCTCATAATACTTGTTCCTTGTGCCGGCACCTGTATATGTTGCTTTGTTACTTACAATCCAACAAACCAGTTTGTCCTTTTTGGGAATGACAAAGTCATCGGCTGGTGTCTTTCGGGTTTTCAATCGCATTCGTACTGGAATATCTCCATCCTCTCTGTAGCTCAGGGTGAGATTGAAGAGGTTTTCCAGACCAGGTTTTTTTCTGGTGTTGGTCGGTGACTCTACATTAAACCAAATCCACTTCTGAAACAGAGGACGAGGCGATGGAGGAAGGTTGGACAGATCCCAGCTGATGGCTTTGTGATAAATGAGAACATTATCTGATTTTTCATAGAGTAATCGATTATCCGTCAAATGACAACCATCAATGTTGAAAATGGTTTTGCAGTCACTGAAATCAAAGAAGTAATTTTCAGGCCAGAACCACAACAGAAGGATAGGTTTGTCTTCTATTATTTTGTTCGTCAGAGCGTCGCTTTTCTTGGTAGAGTAACTTTCTTCTTGTTTCAGATTTGGCAGCGGAGATGGACAGTTCTTTGGAGTTGAGGGTGAGCAATAGAGGATTGTCAGAGAGACGAGTCCAGCCACTACCATTGTGGCAACCAGACGAGGCAGGGAAATTCCTGATAAATATAACATGTTGTGATCTATAAAGGATAAAAAGAAACATTTACTTTTAATCATGGGCAATAAAATGAAAAAGGTATGTACAACTCTGAAACAATAAGCTACACAAGATGCCTTAAGTTAAACAGTTAATCATCATGCATAAAAAAAGAGCACACTTTTGCATTTTGCTTTTAAATTAAAGCTCAATTTCACTGAAGTAATAAAGATTAAAATTGTATTACGTAAATGAATTCCAAAATTACAACTTACACTTTTACGAGCCCCTAAGAGATTTCCTGTGTGTCCTCCTGGTTTTGACAGATGTGTGTGGGTTTCTGCTAAGAGAGAATGAATCGAACTATATTTTGCAAATATGCACACTTAGAACTCACTTGTCCTTGCAAAATAGGGCAGAAAGATAAATTGAACGTGATTAGCTATGTTTCTATCCAAAAAGGCTAATTAAATTTGTGCGAAACTGGAATTCTATTCATTCATTTTCTTTTCGGCTTAGTTCCTTTATTAATCCGGGGTCGCCACAGCGGAATGAAATGCCAACTTATCCAGCACATTTTTATGCAGCAGATGGCCTTCCAGCTTGAACCTATCTCTGGAAAACATCCACACACACTCGTACACGACGGACAATTAAGCCTACCCAATTCACCTGTACCGCATGTGTTTGGACTGTGGGGGAAACCGGAGCACCCGGAGGACACCCACACGAATACAGGGAGAACATGCAAACTCCACACAGAAACGCCAACTGAGCCGAGGCTCGAACCAGCGACCCAGCAACATTCTTGCTGTGAGGCAACAGCACTACCTACTGCGCCACTGCGTCGCTGGAATTCCGTTCAATTATAGTCAATTATTAAATTGTGGAATAAAAGGCACGCCAATGCACCATGATAAACGGAGAAATTAAATTATAAACATACATTTTTAGGCGACTTTATGGTTAAAATTTGCAATTACTCCACAATAAGATGTTTTAAACTGTGGCTCTTACTCAACTAGAATTTCAATTGGACATTACAGATCCAGCGATGTTACTATTGCAGACGCACACTAGAGCTGCATGATTTTGGCTAAAGTAAAGATCACGATTTTTTTGCTTAAAATAAAGATCACAATTCTCTCACGATTCTGTAGATGTAAAATAAAGGCTAACATGAGTCGGCAATTATTATTGTTTTTTTCCCCCAAACATATGGTAAAACAATATTATTACGTGTAGGTCTACTGGTTTCTATAAATTATTCTATTTTACTTTTAATAATTCTGATGTTGAATTATGTTTGAGATATAGGCCTATGCTTGCAATCCGTCATTGAAAACATTATTAGACCATTTTATTCAATGGTAAAATCCATATATAGGCTAGAGTAGTTATACTGACACTGTAAACATTTATTTTTATGCACAACAGTGTTTTCGCTATGAAAGAAAAAAAAGTATCAAATGTTTGTCGCAATCATAACTATATGATTATTTAAATCAGGGCTCACCAAACTTATTCCTGGAGGGCCGGTGGCCTACAGATTTTATTTCCAACTCTAATCAAACACACCTGAATCAGCTAATCAAGGTCTTACTGGGTATACTTGAAACATCCAGGCAGGTTTGTTAAGGCAAGTTGGAGCTAAACCCTGCAGGGACAGTGGCCCTCTAGGACCGAGATTGGTGACCCCTGATTAAAATGATGTGCACGCTTTTGGATTCATTGTATCTGCTAAGTGCTGTTCATACTTCGTGTGCGGCTCTCAAACGATCACTCTGCTACAAACTGAATGCTATCGACAACTTTGTTACCTGTTACTTGGGCCAGACGGAATCTGCCACCGTTTTTTGCCATTTCTGCGCAGAATTTTGGTAAAAATCTGCGGATTTCTGCGGAATTATTTTTGGAGTATCCAGCGGAGTACTATAACTTAGATCTTAATATATTAAATAAAAAGTAATAAATTAAGGAATAAAAACTAAAATTCAGATTTACACATTTACACAAGTAAATAAACTTTACTTAAACTATTATTGTGTTTAGGGATACATGTGAGCAGCATTACACATTTACAATCCTGCCTACTGCAGCGCAGGGGTGTTGGAGTGAAAATATATTTACTCTGCCTTTTCAAACTTCTTTTTTCCCCTCAAACAAAGAATAACAAAGAACATCTGAATTCTAGTCCAAATTTGTATGCCCTTCACTCACCAACGTACCTCCATCTTGTTTATTCAGCTTTAAGTCACTGGTTACTTAACACAAGTGTCCTCTACAGGTGGAATGGGTTTAAATGAAATGCCCTAAACCCTTAAGTACTTTAAATCTAAAATACACTGCGAATGAATGTCGCCGTTGTGACGTCTAAATCACATTGTATTGTGCATTGTGTGACATACAATAGGTGCTGGAGTTTACATAAACACAGTCAGAATTGAGAGACTGTAAATGTAAACTTTCCTTGTACGCATGACAAAGCGGAATACACTTTAAAATGGCGGCAGAGATTCCCCTGAGGGGAAGTTTGCAAGGGGATGTCTAAAGACTGATTTACACTTCTGCATCAAGTAATCGGCGCGACCCACGGCACAAGCCTTGCGCAAAGCCGTGCATTTATACCAAGCTGACCAATCACAGAGCTTGCGCTACGAGTTACATTTTTTGAGAGGTGCGCATAGCATACACGTGCGATTGACGCAGAAGTATAAATCAGATTTAAGGGTGCTTTCACTCTTTATTCAATTGCCTGAACAGAGCTCAATTTTCATTAGGGGTGTAACGATTTATCGTTGTACGATTTATTGCGATGCAAAAATGTCACAATATGCATCGTGGCATTATGACGATATGACGTCCGTTTTCTCTTATTAGTTGAGCTGTTTGCACGTGAGCTACGTTCCACCTGCTGTCGCACATGAGTTCAGATTGCAGCAGCAGTAATGTTAGCAGACCAAGATGAGTGGAGCTGAAATAGAGGATGACCCATCCTCTCAAAATCAGACGTCTGGCAACATTTCGGTTGTACGGTCATTGCTTTAGACTCGTGCGCTTTTTGACACGCATACTGGGTCTAGGGTTGTAACAATATACCGGTATGACGGTTTACCACGATTTGAACGTGCACGATTATCATACCATGAACAATTGCATATCAACGGTTTTAACCCTTAAAGACCGAGACAGCCGCCCGCGGCTAAAAATAAGTATTGCTCTTAAATGTTTAATAACTTTTGATCCGCTGATCCGATTCATACAATTCAAAGATTGGCATAAAGAAGAGAATCTCAGCTTTCCAGTGCTGTATCACATAACATTCGCGGACTTTCAGAGGCTCCGGAATCAGTGCGATGACGTCATCAACATTTGACAACGCTGATTTGACAAAGAAACGCTCGTCACTGTGTCTCCGGACAAATCAGACATGATACATTGATGCATTGTCCCTCCTCCATGCCCAGATTGGTTCAAACTCGCTATATCACAACCAATAAGCATAGGTTTCGCTTTTGTTTGTGGACCAAGCTTTTTGAACAACACTGAATGAGAGATAGGCATACATTTATGCGCGGCTAAATAAAACGCAAAAAAAAAAAAGTTTTGCATGAAATAATTCTCGTACTAAGTACTTTTGCATGCACAGCAGCACAGAAACATGACAAAACAGTGACACAGCAAAGACGAACTGCTGCTCTCGCTGTTTTCAAAAGACGCAAATGAAGATGCAGCTGTTTGTCTGCATTGCAGACAACCATATCCAAATCCATATCGATAGACAACCATATCCATGCTGGCACATAAAACCTAAGGATGTTCCATATTGAATCTAGTTTCGTTATGTAACTAATTATAGTATAGTAAATATTTATATCTATTTTTTACTGAGGATTTGCACCATGTTTATTTGGACTTTATTTGGACTTTGACACATTATTTATTATTTTCTTATTTTTATTTTTATTATTTTTTTTTATGTTCATTGTAAGTGGTGTTGTTTATAGTAACTAAAAATATATTATTTGGAAAAAGTCAAATTTGCTTCACTGTTCTATTATTTTGTAACATTTGTAACATACCGTATACCGCGAAACCGTCAAACCGTGGTATTGTTTTAGACGATTATCATACCGTGAAAAATTCATACCGTTACAACCCTAACTGGGTCAAACATCCTAAGTTTTAAAGTCTTCACAGTGATTTAAATACTTTACACAGCGTCAGGGATACCTTCTAATGGTGTTGAAAGAGTCGCATACTGTATTTATAAGGTACAATTCACCCTAAAATATCATTCTGTCTTCATATAATGTTCCCGCTGCAAAATCCCACATGACGTGAGCTGACCGTGAGCTTTGATAGACGCGCACGTATGGCAAGCCGTTTTAGCATTTAAACCTTTGTTCTGACTATCCATAAATATATTTAGAGATATCTCTAATTATATTGACTAGTCATAATTATAATTCGACTAGTCAGAATGACAATTAGAGATATCTGCAATTACAATTGTATTAGTACGAAATCAGATTGGAGATATCTGCAAATATATTATGACTAGTCATATTCTTCCATTGACTTCCATTGAAAAATATTTGCAGATATCTCTAAATGAGTTGACCAGTCACAATTGTAATTAGAGATATCTCTAAATGAATTTAATTAAATATGAATTAAATACCTGGAAATGTGGATTTTTTTTGCACACACAAAAAACGCAAGTGACCAAGCAAAGCCTTAAGCTCTTACTGTTAAATTCAATTAAAGAGAAAGCTTATTGTTTTTGCACCTTTACTTAAATTGTTCCTTAATTTTGTCTCTGTCATTTCAATAATATTTTTTAAGAAGTTTTTTAATTGGTTTATTTTTAGAGACAGGCCTGTTTAATTTATTTTCTTATAGAAGGTTCAGTTTAACAAGTTGAAACAAAAGAAATACATAAAAAAAGTTTACTTGGTAAAATTTGCATTTCAGTTTAATTTTCAATTTTTATTCCAAATATCGTGATACATATCGAATCGTGAACATTATATCGTGATACACATCGTATCGTGAGCCGAGTGTATCGTTACACCCCTAATTTTGATCGTCTCTCTTGCCACCTTCACAGCTTGTTTGTGTTCACACCATTTTAATTTCCTCCTAAACCCCAGTACGCTTGCATCATCAAGCTGCTGTTTTGGGAACAGCTACTGTTTAAGTGGCTAAAATGGAGATGTCCGCATATCACTGTCAGTCAGCTTTTATTGAATCTTTTGGTTTTGTTACCAAAACCAAAATACAAAGAGCCACTTGCATCTGTCTGCCGCAAAAACATTCTGCAGACATCGCATGATCTTTTGAAGTGGTTTTGGTGTAGACAAGCAGACATCATCACCGTTTAACCTGGGTAAGCCCAGCTTGTCGCCAAGGTAGATGATACGACGACATGAATAAACTAGGGATGCTCATTTCGGTTAATTTTGCTAACCTACAACCGCAGCTTATTAATTGGATATTAACGGTTAACTGGTCAGATTAATATTAAATTATAATTAAATTTTTTTGTAAAAAATTTATTTAATGCCCTGTTGTTTAGGAAAACGTAATTTTCCATTCCAAAAACGCCTTTTAGCGTTTTAGGGTGTTTTAGCGCAATTTAGAGCGTTTATGTAGCGCAGGGGTGGCCAACCCTGTTCCTGGAGAGCCACCTTTCTGCAGATTTCAGTTGCAACCCATATCAAACACACCTGCCTGTAATTATCACGTGGTGTTCAGGTCCTAATTAATTGGTTCAGGTGTGTTTGATATGGGTAGCAACTGAAATCTGCTGGAAGGTGGCTCTCCAGGAACAGGGTTGGCCACCCCTGATGTAGCCAGTATGTCTACAACATTTATAAGATTTGCTAGGAATATTTCTGAACGTTTCCAATAGACCTGCAGAGTGAGATTAATGCGTCCTGAAGTAAAGTGAAGTGGCTGTAAACTCCAGCAAGATAAAGTCACTGTATGCAGAAGCACAGACCTTTATAAATGAATTAAAACTATGGAAACTGTGCTCATAACTGAAAGCTAAGTCGTGTTTACTAGCCTCACGCACCTGTCAGTCAGTCAGCACGTCACCTCAAAGGGTTTAATAAATAACGCACAGCACTATACGGTTACAGTAAACTTTGCACTGTTATAATTCCCTTACCTTTAAAATGAATGTAGCGGGAACCATGCTCTTTAAAAGTTATCTGTAGTTGTCTTGAGAACACAAACACAGCAGCTCTAGGATGAGCTGCATGCAAAACACTTGCGGCTTTTAATAAACCATTCAAAAGATGCCACTCTTAATGCAAAAAAACGCATTCGATCAGCCTCTTATGCAGCCAAACTCTACAAATATATAAAAATCTATTTTAATCGTTTAACTGTCTGATACCATTAATCTGTTACAAACGCACCCTTTTGGTTAACGGTCAATCGATTATTTTGAGCATCCCTAGAACGAACATTATGAAAAATAAAGTTTGTAGTACAGTTAGCGGTTCACTTCTGTTATTTGATTCACTCATTTCAGATGTGAATTATACCAGAGTTCGCATGAACTGTACCTCAGATGCTCTTTTAGGCAGACACGGGCACTCACTCGAGTTCAGAAGACACGTTCACACTAGCCAAACACACCACACTACTTTGACGTCAAACGAAACAGGGTGCGGATCAAAAGTGCTAGTGTGAAAACTACCCTAAATGTGGGGTGTTACACAGCTTTAGTTTAAAGTATACTGGGTTTTTTATATTGACGTCTGACCCACGTCTCAAGTGTTCAGTTCAGGCTCCACACAGCCATGTCTGCCTTTTTCAGCTAAAGAAAAAAAAAGAAAAAACAAACTGTTGAAAAACAAAATTCCTTAAACCTATCTGTACAAAAGTTTGTTCATAATACGCCTACATGCTGGAACTCCACCTTTGATAAGGTAGATAGACTTTCCAGATAGATATCTATCCAGCAACAAGCTGTCTGTGCAGTTGTGACTAAGAAAGAGAAGGAAACAAAAAAGTGACATCTGATGCCTTGAGGTGATCTGGCAACATTAGGAATCATCAGAGACATCATAGAACCTTTAAGCAGCTTTAAAGATGAATAGAGTGAAGAGCTGAAGTCTTCAGTGTTGACAGAGCGCTTTTCCATGTAAAAAAAATTGACAGCAATATATGAAAACAGAACTCCTGCTCTCCATCATTTATTTTTCTTTAGTGTTTTTTTTTTTTTTTTTCCCATCTTTGCCTTAATTTCTGTAATCTTACGGTCATATGAAATAAAAGAGAGAGAAGTGGACAGGATCAGAAAAGGTCCACCATCCAGAATTCGAACTCTGGGCCCACTAACCACTGGGAACAGAACAGAAGTTTAAGAACTCAGTAGTGAAAGAAAAGGGGACTGATGAAGGCCTTTTTTTTACAAACAAATGACAGAAGGACATGCTTTGGAAGATCCACACATCTACTTGATGGAAGAACCATAAAGCGACGGTGCTAACTCTTGCATGTCTAGCCAGGCAGCACCTGTGCATTCCAGTGTCAAGCTCCACTTTAAAACATGCATTTAGCACAGGGGCTGGCCTGGAATATTTAATTATTGAAATACAAGTTCAATGAGTTGGCATTTGAGTTTTATTTCAGAGATTCTAAGTTGTCATTCTTCCACAAAAATGGAACGTAGTACATGTAGATACATGAACAGTAGGGGTCGCTAACATGCCAGTTGTGAGAAGACTCTTGAAAATGACAGAGTAAAATGTGGAAGTTGACAGCAGGCTACAGGCGGTCTTGTTTATTCAGTGTGAGATTTTGTAATGTGTTAATAGCATAATTTCCACTACATTCATTCTGCTGTGGTGGGACACCAGACCAAAATTTATTCCAGCCATGGCTACATTACAGCTTCTAGCTCAAAACATTAAGTCGTTGTCATTTTTTCACAATGGGTTTTAGTCGCACCAAAACGTACTAAAAAGGTAGGTGAAATATAATAGAGTGAACTTCTCTTTAATCATAGAGGTGCTGTGAGTTATTTGTTTACCCGTTAAGGTTACACATGCTGACTGACAGGAGCACCTGACAGGGCCTTAAAACCAGCAAACATGATGTAGCTTTCAGTTATGAGCACAATTTCCGTAATTCTACTTTATTTATAGATAAAGGTCTACAGTTTTGCCTACAATGACTTTATCTTGCTGGAGTTTGGCTGTTTAACTTTACTTCAGGACACATTAATGGCAATCTGAAGGTTTATTGGAGCCATTCAAAAATTTACCTAGCAAGTCTAATAAATTTCAAAGACATACTTGTTACATTAACGACCGTTTAATAAAATGATATTGTAAAATAAATATAACCCTGTGGTATTTCGTGAATAGCCAACTTATACTTTCCTTGTCCGTGGTGTGGTATGATTGCCCAAGATGAAGGCAGTCTATTAAGATTTGAATAACATTAGCTCAGGGAATCATAAAGGTGGAAGGCTGTAACACCCAGAGAGAACTCAACCCGGACCTACACTGAGCCATTTTAAAATGACAAATGTAGAGAACACACTAGTACAATTCGAAAGTGCATTCGTCTAATACAAGCATGCAAATATCTTTGCTCACGCACCAATTTCCTCTGTTAAGAATTCCTTCCTAATAGACCCTTTTCACATTTCCGAATTTGTCAGTTGTGGAAGGGGTCATAGCTGGGTAAACTCAGAGCGCAGTGAATGGGAGAGTACAACGAATAATTTACAATCCTATTAGCTGAAATGATAAAAGAAACTCCATGATGGTGGTAAAGACTTTCAGAAAAAGGGGGAAAAAAAGTGTGAAACTGATGATGACCACCAGAGGAGAGAATAACGTCAAATTTACTCTCAGCCCCATAGACGCTACATTACAAACACATTGCATAAGCAAAAATTCATTTTTTTGTGATTTCATGCAAAGATGATATAATAAATTCATAAATGCATAAAATGTTAATAAGTTTATTTTTTTTATCAAAATAAAAACTTTCAAGGATTTAAGATTATGATGAACTATAAAGACACGTCATAACAGGCTTGTGAAAATATTCAAAAATTGCAATATATAGACCTTTACTTGACTGCTGCATTGAGGGCGCCAAAGCAACCAGTGTTTTCCTGTAGAACAGGGATCACCAAACTTGTTCCTGGAGGGCCAGTGTCCAACAGATTTTAGCTCCAACCCTAATCAAACACACCTGAACAAGCGAATCAAGGTCTTACTGGGTATACTTGAAACATCCAGACAGGTGTGTTGAGGCAAGTTGGAGCTAAACCCTGCAGGGACACCGGCCCTTCAGGACCGATATTGGTGACCCCTGCTGTAGAATGTTAAGAACTTCAGTTTACAGCGTATACAATGGGTAATTTGCGCTCCGAAAATGGGTTTCAATAGCGTTTTGAATGGATTACTGAGTGTTTTTTTTTGACACACAACTTTGAAAGGTGTATGTTAAAGCCGTTATAATATCCGATGTAGTTCAAGCTAGAGCTGCACGATTCTGGCTAAAATGAGAATCGTGATTTTTTTTGCTTAAAATAAAGATCACGATTTTCTCACGATTCGGTATGTAAAATAAAGGTATGGTAAAAACAAACATATGGCACAACCTTGATAATAATATTATGTGGTCTACTGGTTTTTATAAATAATTCTATTCTACTTATAATAATTAGAATGTTGAATTATTATGTTTGAGATATATGCTTGCAATCTGTCATAAAAAATCAGATATTTGCCATTATCAGATTATATTCAACAATATATAGGCTAGAGTAGTTATACTGACATTGTAAACATTTATTTTCATGCACAACTGTGTTCGCTATGAAAGAAAAAAAATAATCAAATGCTTGACGTAATCATAACTCTAAAATGCGATATGATTATTTAAATGAAGTGCACACTTTCGGCACGGCTCCCAAACGATCACTCTGTGCCACAAACAGAATATTATTTACAACTGTATTACCTGTTACTCGCAACATATGCATCTATATGCGTCTATCATTAAGTAGAGCGTGCGCGCCCTCTCTGTGATAACAGCTCACGGCCAGCAGCTCACATGATTTCCCGGCCGCGAAAACATCATTATATGAAGACAAAAATTACATTTTTAGGGGAATTAAACCTTATAAATACAGTATGTGACTCATTCAACATCATTTGGAGGTGTCAGTGTCACTGAGCAACGTACAGTATGTGAAACAATAAACAGACTCGTGGAGCTGCCTTTTCTTCTCTCCTGAACTTGAAAATATTATTGGCAGAATCGTAGAAATGCTGGATTAAGATCGTCTAGGGGGTTGAATAGAGACCGCGATCTTTTAACGATTAATTGTGCAGCTCTAGTTCAAGCGCGAGAGAAAAACGTTCTCCTAGCTCACGTGTCTGCCATCAGAAATACAGAGTGTGTGTGTTCCTGACCTGTTAGCTGTTAGCTGTTGGCTCAATTGCTCTTTAATGTGCGCGCGCACACACACGCAACACTTCACTGCATTATAGAGCAAACCAGATTACTGGCATGAAACTTAACAGATATGCAAGTCATGCAATTTACAAAATGACCAATTAATCCGAGCTGTTTAGGTTTCATTTAGTGTGTTGTGTAGTATTCACCACGGTATGTGTTTTTTGAAACACCAACTTATTTTTACTTTGTACAGTAACACTTATTAAATCAGTGTGTTAGTGGGACAGTACAGTAGGCTACGTGTGTGTCAAACATTTTGGTGAAATACATTTGTTTGGACTGGTTATATGTCTGAAAAAAAGAGAGAAAATTTTGACTTTAGCGATGACGAGGCTTCATTTAAACTGCTGAAGATGCCGTCCGACAATGAGGGGAAAATGCCTCACATCAGTAGTTTTCCATTTCATTAGATCGCATTTTTTAAATATTTAGTCTAGGAGGTGTCGACAACAGTCGACAACAGTTTTAGATAAAAGATGATAAAAGCAGGTAAAATAGATTAAAACTATCGTTTCAATGCTGTCCAAATGTGACTGTTTATCCGCATCAGCTGCCGACCGGAAGTTCTTAGCGTTCCTTTTGTGCATACACGCACAGCCTAATGGGTAATTTTGCTTTCTAAGAAAAAGGTATATTAAAACAAAAATAAACCAAAAAAAATAAATAAAAATTATTTTAAAAAATTATTAATAAAAACAAAAAAAAATCATAGCAGGAAAACTAAATACTGCAAGGTGAGCTTCTTCTAATATGATGCAGCCCTAATTCTGAGTATCTCAACTGAATATTATTTGTCTCTTCCTCTGGGCAAGTAACTTTGATACTTTAAGTAAATGGCAAATGTACTTATGCAAAGATCGAGTTTTGCATGTAGTAAAACGATACATACATGCCTCTAGGCAACCACGGCTCTGCACAATGTGTGTCTTATCTGACACGTACACCCCAAAGCAGTTCTGCTTTACTAAGGCAGTACCAAAAAAACAACAACGTCTACACAGAATATCACAGCAAGCATACTGCAGGTGATTGGACACTACAATGCATGCAATCCCTTTGTGAAGTTTATTTATAAACTAATTTCTAGAGGAGATCATGCTTTTGATTGACCACAGCTGGTCCTGCATTAGCCAATTTATAATTCACCAATTAAATCAGGGCTCGAAATTCCGACTGTTTGGGTCGCATAAGCGCACAAAATGTTATCTATGTGACCACAAATTATATATGGGAGCATTTATGCATAAAACTGTTGTCATACGACCTGTTTTCACTGCAAAATGTTTACCACATGCGTGGATTTAAAAGGCATTCATGCACTAAGCATCTTTGCACCTACAATTGCAAATTGAGTGCTCAGGAAAGGTTTAAAACCGTCGTCAGGTCAACTTGCTGCAGTAAAAAAAGGTCGCAATGCTTGTCGCGCCTTCAACCTGTTCTTATTAGCCCACTGCGCTAGAACCGATCGCGAATGGATTGGATAATATTAGCTGTCAACCACTCACTTCCGATGACAGGGAGCTACAGCCGCTAAAACGTTATACGAGAGAAAGAAAACAACACTGACAGACTTAGACCTAAAGTTACAGATAATGCCGGATCTGATTAGTGATCATGTAATGAATGCCAATGCAGCATTTACACTTTTAGAAGAGTGGATAAAAGACTTCCAGTGTTTAAAGTGCACTATGAAAATGACTAAAGCATTCACTGTAAAGCTGGTAGGACAGAGTTTTCAGATAACAATGTTTGCCACTGAATCTACACAATTTAAGCATGAGATGTTCTATCATTATTTAATCCTTCATCTAATCGTCACAATGCTGTCAGTCGTGTCACTGTCACCTAGGGCTGAGCAATTAATCGAAAATCCGATTTCGGCTTCTAAAGATTATGAAAAATCATTAATCGAGATAAACGATTATTCCATTATTTACCGCCCCCTTTCCAGTTCTCCTCACTTTTTGCTCTTAAAAGCGCGAAAGACCTGCACTTGGTCTTATTTGCACACTGTGACGAGCAGAGCGCAGACATCTACAGTCATCTTAACGCGAGCGCTTAAAAGGTCAAATAGGTGTCAAAACGCGATGTTTAGTGATTATTCATATTAACCCTCATTTTGTAATAAGGATCAAAAGACACATGAAAGCGAAACCATTAAAGTAACAGCACGCAATTCTTACTGCCACCTTTTTTATCATTATTAATAAAACAACCAGAAAATCCCTCACTGCTCTTGACTGAAGCCTTTTGTAGCTAAAGTGTTTTTCTTACAGTAAAGATTCTTAAAGCACAGTTTGTTTCATATTTTTATTCTATTGTATTTATCTCTCTTTCCTTTGCAGGGTGGAAAATAACTGTATATATGCAGCTAAAGTCAGAATTATTAGCCCTCCTGAATATTAGCAACCCCTTTCCCCCAATTTCTTTTTAATGGAAAGAAGATTTTTTTCCAATACATTTCAAAATATAATAGTTTTAATAACTCATTTCTAATAACTGATTTATTTTATCTTTGCTATGATGACAGCACATTATTAGACTAGATATTTTTTAAATACAAGCATTCAAATTCAAAGTGTGATTCAAAGGCTTAATTAGGCAGTTCATTATATAACAGTAGTTTCTTCTGCAGACAATCAAAAATATATATTGCCTAAAGGGGCTTATAATATTGACCTTAAAAGAGGTTTCTTAATATTTAAATCTGCTTTTATTCTAGCCAAAAGAAAACAAATAAGACTTTCTCCAGAAGAAAAAAAATATTAGAGGAAATACTGGTAAAATTCCTTGCTCTGTTAAACATAATTTGGGAAATATTTCTTTAAGAAAAAAAAATTCTCAAGAGTGCTAATAATTTTGACTACAACTAATAATCGTTTGGAATAATCGTGATTACAATTGACCAAAATAATCGTGATTATGATTTTTCCCAAAATCAAGCAGTCCTACTGTCACCCTGTTCACCATTGCTAAAAAGCATGCATTCACTGAGATGAAACTAATATTGTTGCTTATGAAAACACTGTTATTGCTATTAAGATGACGTATGCAAATAATAAGTTATATGTCAATATCATCTGTGCAATATCAGACACCACCCGTGAGAACCGCACAGTTATTATGTTAACTCAATCTTATTTAAGTCAAGCAGTGCGTGCAGGACTGGTGAGAGCATGCAGATATTTATTTGTTAGTTTTGACTAGCTGTTAATATAAAACGTGTAGGAACGGTGCTCATAATTTTTGGTGGGTGCGGCTAAATTTTGTCTGGTGCGCTTAAATTTAAGTTAGGAGCACCGGTGCTACCAGGAAAAAAAAAGGTTAATTATGTGCCCTGCAGATGATTCGTCACAATAAATAACCCAAGTTCCATACGATAGCGATTTGTATTTTGAAGAATGCCCCCTTCCACCCCTACTCCTACTCCTCCTTTCCGAGATGGGGGGCACGGTGACCCAGTGGTTAGCACTGTTGCCTCACAGCAAGAAAGTCACTGATTCAAGTCCTTACCAAGCCAGCCAACGTTTCTGTGTGGAGTTTAAGAAAATGCAACTTAAGTTAATTGACTTATCCAAATCAGCACCATACACATGCTCCAAGTAAATCCCAGTCTGTTCATTAGCTACTAGAGCAGGGGAGTTGAGATCTACCTGAGCTCAGACTCCCCTCTCGCCCTGCAATGGGAGGGATTCCCGGGCTCGAGGATCTTATGAGCTCAGGGCTCGGTCCCGGGAGAGCATGCCAAACATGCTTTATAATCAATCATCAGCAAAGTGTGAGCTCTTGAAAGTTATTTTACTACTCAATCCTTAAAAATATGCCATTGTTTTAATTTCTAATATAATTTTAGTTAAAGTGTTACCAGAGGTGTGGACTCGAGTCATGTGACTTGGACTCGAGTCAGACTCGAGTCATGAATTTGATGACTTTAGACTCGACTTGACAAAATATAAAAAGACTTGCAACTCGACTTGGACTTGAACATAAATGACTCGGACTTTGACTAGGACTTGCCCCTATTGACTTGTAAAGACTTGCTGCTTCCCATGAAAAGCCCAAAGATAAAAAAAGTATGTTGACATGGACCGCTCTCTCTCTCTCCCCGTTTATGTGTGTGTGTGTGTGACAGCATGCGCGCGTGTGTGTGACAGCATGCGCGCGTGTGTGTGTGAGCATGCGCGCTTTCGGCATGACGTCCAATCAAAGCACGGTAGATTGTTTTGATTCGACAGTATCCAACGTGACTACTATGAGGCGCCGGAGTGGACAAAAGTCAAACGCAGAGAGAATTTGAATTTGAACTTGAGATCGAGCCAATACTCGCGTACCAATACTCGTTCTCTCTCTCTCTCTCTCTCTCTCACACACATACAACATACACCTCTCTCTCTCTCTCTCGTGCATTCAGTCTCTTTGCGTTCGCTTGACTTTTGTTTACGATGGCGTCTCATACCTTTAGTGCTTTTGCTCTCACGGGATCCTCCTGTTTAACTCTGTTAAACCCTTCGCTTAGCCACGCCCAAAAACCGCCACCCACCAATCGCGGCTTACCAATCGTAGCTACGGGCAGGGGCTCTGTCAAGCTTTCGAGCGAGGGAGACAAGCCAAATCGTTGCGCAATTGGATTGTGCAAATCTGACACCCGCTATCCTAAAAGTTTGGACTGGGTGGTGGGATTGTTTCCCTTTTCAAAACCAAAGCCCAAGAGGAGAAATGCCAGCGTGGATCAAGCTGTGTGAGGGGCGGTAAAGGAGTTAAGCTAAGTTGGTTTTGTTTTCGATATTCAAATTCAGTGATAGGTGGCAATAACTCACACTCCTCTTATCCTAAACAGATCTAAACTGTGTTTCTCATAAAAAAAAAAATAAAAATAAAAAAAAAACAAAGCAGGTTATGTTTCCCAGCGGTCTTTTTCTTTTTTTGCACTCGATATTATGAGCACTGCTTAGTTTAAATCCTCGCTATTGTAACGCATATAAATACATACACTAATATTTGCTGGTAGGAAAAATCTATTTGTTCACTTCTGTTATTTATACTTTGATTTGCATTTCAATTTTTTTTCTTCCACTTAACTGCAAATTTGAATAAAAACTGGATAAAGAGCACACAAACATGCTGTCAATGATGCTAATATTCGGCACAAATCCATCAGTTTCTTAGGTTATTAGATTATTTTATAATTTCACCTCTCCTGCTGTGCATGAACTATGCTGGTTAATGTTCAGCGTATGAGGTTGCTAGGCTAACCTTGCTTCAATTTTGATAAAATTATTTTCTAATCAGTTGCTATTATGTTGTGAATATACCCCTGTAATGTATACTGCAGTCCTCTTTTGTCTGGCTTTCTCAGATATCTCACCTGTTTGCCAAAAATGACTAATTAAATCCTTGGGAATGTCTGACACCAGCGCATACACACTGTAATAGATGTGCCAGGCATGAAAGCTTGACAGGCGTAGCAACAGTAACTAAGGAGGGCGAGGCTTAGCGAAGGGTTATTCCAAGAATGTTGATATGGTTTCTTTCTTGCTTTACTATTTATTAACAATACACAAAAAACTAAAAGGTTAAGGTAAATTCTTTAATAAATTCTAGTGTTTTTGAGTATTATACTTGTGGTATACTTGTATTATACTTATGTTTTAGGCTAGTATTATTTACGACTTGTTAATGAATGCTTCATAATACAGTAGTATTACCAATAGTGAACAGATAAAATAATACAAAGTGTAGTTTTACTACAGTAAAGTGTAGTGATTTGTAGTATAAAATACCCTATATTGTAAAATAATACAGCACTGGGTAATTTGTTTATATTACACTTGTGTTACCATAGCAACTATAGTATTTCCACAACTGATCAATTGAAGTTCTTTACTGTAGTAGGCTACATGCCAATATACGTGTTCAGGGGCCCTGTGGAACAGCTTTCCTCAAAATGAAGAGGATGACATGGAAAATGTCCTCCACAATCTCATCAGCAAAGTGGAAGCCAGCAGACACTAGTTTACTTTATTTTAGCTGCCATGATAAAATGAGATTGATAGTGAGATTTATTTGAAGAGTGAAGAGTATAGTAGGCTATAATACCTTATCAAGTGTTTCCTTATTTTTATCACAGTTACATTTCTGCTTGCATTAGTTTTTGTTTAAATGCTTTTAAAATAAAATGTATTCTTTACATCCAACATCTACTCCAGGGGTGCCTTATAGTGGTGTAAACCCCTTTACAAGGGATGTTACCCCTGTGTAAACTCTAGCCACCCCTGTGGCCAACCCGATATGATTTTGCTGTTGACATTATTTATTTAAATCTACTTACATAAATGCAATACAATGCAATATTTCAATAAATAAATAGCAGCCACTAAATTATTGTGGATTGATTGGTGCCACTGACGTAGCTGGCCTCTTCTGGCCCCCCTTAAGCAAATTTTCAGGGGGGCACCACTGGTCTATTCTCTGTCTTTAAGTGTTTGAAACTGAAAATATCTCATCATATAAAACAACCAAAAATGTTATGGTTTATTAGATTAAACATTTAATATGTAAGTCTATTTTAGTATTTTGGTTATTGTTATTAAACAGTGCAGCAATATGAATCATATCAAAAAGCATGAAAGGAAGAGGGAACACGACACAAATTGTGAGTTTGCATATAATCTCTGAGAGCGCTCAAGATAATTTGTGTGTGAGCAGTGCATATTTGAGAACGAGAGAAAATTTGCGCGTGAGCAGCGTATATTTGAGAACTCGCAATCAGTTTTGTCCACAAACAGAGGAAATCCGTGCATGAGCATCACACAAGGTAGAGAGCAAAGCTCTTCAATGTTATGTGAAGAAAACAACGTTATTGTTTGTATGAAGTAGCCTACTTCATTAACAATATGTGCTACCATTTTACATTGCTGCTAGTCGGATTTGCAACTCCATCTCTTTAGCACACACGAGATTCAATTGACAAAATTCCAATTTCACTCAATTTAACTTTGCAGCATATACAGGAGTTGGTCTACTGCTACCACATTGAGGTTATGTAATTTTGGTTAATCACAAGTTGATCACCGAAGACATAATATAGCACAACTAAACTTAATGAATTAGACAGCAGTAGACCTGCAATTTCTGTGTGATGTGAGGCAAAATGGAGTCTTTTTTTGGTGGAACTCGTTCTTGTGCATTATGCTGTGGAGACGAGACGCAGCACTGTTCAGTACTTTTTCAGAAAATTGCATTTGTATTTTTATATATCTGAGCGATGTTCTTTCATAAAAAAAGGTTTGTTTAATTAATACAGATCTTACAACCATACCTAATCTGTATATATTTTATTTTTCTGTTAAAAAGACTCGAAAAGACTCGAAAATCAAACTGCAGGACTTTGGACTTGACTTGAGACTTGTTGCCTTTGACTCGGGACTTGACTCGGGACTTGCCTGTCTTGACTCGGGACTTGACTCGGGACTTGAGGGCAATGAATTGAGACTTACTTGTGACTTGCCAAACAATGACTTGGTCCCACCTCTGAGTGTTACTCTGCAATTACAAGCTTGGCTGAAATAATGAAAATGTCGTTAATACAAAGAAGTTATTATTCTTGTCTTTTCAACATGGCTGTAGAATGCTCGTTTATGATTGGCATTAAACATTTTAAGGGCTAATTCACACTGAATGAGTCTCTGCTTCTAAAAACGCTCCTTAAACACGAAGCTCAGGAATAGGTTTAAAAAGAAAAGTGTGATATAATAATGAACAGCAAAATAATGTTATAAGCACTTTAAGATACATCAGGATATGTGGAAAAAATACAATAGGCAGCTCCTCTGCTATTTTATAACCGTAAATAAAACCACTGTCATGCCAACTTTCTACTATAAACAGAAACTTGCAATGCCTGCCATGCCTCCACGCTCTTCTGATAGGTCCACTGCTTTTTGACTTGACGAGCTGTGCTGTGACATGGCACTCATGTGCGCAGTGCTTCAAAACAAAAGACACAAGAAACAATCGCAAGGGTCACACACATCCTTCCAGCGCAGGTTAACAAATAAAAATACATTTTAAAACTATTTATACTGTGTATAGAAAATTTATGCATTGAAAAGGAAAAAAAAAAACATTGTGTGAACGGCCCCTAAGGTGTGCTAGTATTTTAAGGGAACTGCACAGCTAAAGTATTTATAAGCAGGTATTGACCACATTACATTTCCGCAAGACTACGCAAAGTTTTCAGTCATCCCATAGCCTACAACTGTCAAATCAAACCCAAACAAATCATTAGGCTTTGTGTGAGTTGCATAAGAAATTAATCCTACACAAAGGAACAGTTTGAGGTTTCTTCAAATACAACTTTAGGAGTGGTAATCGCTGTATAAACAGAATAAATGACTCCGGTCTGCTGAATTAATAGAAAATAACACAAACACACACAGACAGACACACACACACACACATAGTAATGCATCGCCACTTCAGGTGTGCATAGCCATTTTTTAACTGCCTAGCCAAATCACAAGATTCCATACGAACTGGTTATACATTATTTAGATAGAAAATGGAGGATTACATGTTAAAATGCAAGTACTGTTTAGGGATGGGATGATGACCATTTAAGGTATACCGCGATAGATGATCCAATATTTCACACTTCACAAATAGTAAGGAGCTCTGTGTCATGTACACTGATTTATTTTTCTGCCAGAGGGTAGAGTTTGGCTGGATGATACGACCTAAAACGATTTACAATAACCTTCTGTATATTAAATTACATTGTGTGTGTGTGTGTGTGTGTGTGTGTGTGTGTTTGTGTGTGTGTGTGTGTGTGTGTGTGTGTGTGTGTTCGCTCAAACTGATTTGCTGAACCAAAATTGCGTGTGATACATGAGCATGGTGTTGCAGGCTTTGAAACCACACTGTTCCCTCCCAATACAAACAAAAACAGTGCACCTGGCAATAAGTACAGTCTTTGGTTTTATTGGTGTCCCTGCACCAATAAAGTAATATGCATTGGAGTCCCACATACATAGTAAGTTTAATATAAGCTTAGATAAACATCATAAAATACTGTAGTCTGTTTTGCTGAACTTCTGATGACTCGGCTGCTTATTCAGGTCCAGCTGACATGCTGCAGAATGTGACCTAGAGTACATTCAAATGTTGAGACTGTGTGAATTATTAGTACTTTGCACTTAAAAGTCAGTCAGTTTTGTTCTGATTGGCTCGATTTTCACAGAAATTTTTCACTCAAAGGATTTACAGAACAAAAAAAAAACTAGTGTTTGAGGCTCATAATGTGGTCATTTCCATGTACTGAACACTTACTCAGCTATGCAACTAGGTATATTCACATTGTTAATATATACTATTGGTGTCATGGATCACAAATCCTATTACAGTTTTTGAGCCACGGATTGGACCATTTTTTAGATCTGCAAAAAAAGGAGACAAATGTCATTTGTTTTCCATTTATACAAAAATTTTATTGCAAAAACCATTGGTTTAACAAACAAAACTTAGAACCTGTAATTTTAATAAAAATAAAAATCAAGAAATAACCAGCTGAAACAAAAAAAAAATATTCAATCCAAAAAATGATCTTTGCTACCGTTATTGTATAATGCTAAATACAGAAATCTAATATCTCGTACAACAGATCAAATTTATTTTCATATTAATGATTCACAAATCTCTCATAAAACCTAATGTTTTGTTATAGATGGGTCATTTTTGAAAAAGCTATTCAGTGACATAATTTTGATAGCTGTTTGTCGCCACCTATTGGTTACACAATGTAACTGCTGCAACATTTAATGACACGGGAGGCCATTTCTAAATGTTGGATTAACCTACAAGTTCAAAAAATGCATGTTTGAAATTCAAGTACTTGCAAGAAGTGTTGGATCTTTGGTTTAAGGTTAAACATTAATAACAGCTTTATTATTATCATTATCATTATTATTATTAATATGAATAATAATACATTTGCCTTGAACTGCAATTCCAGGTTATTTATGACAATGTGTAGTTAAATAACCATAAAAAAGTGAAGTGTTGCTTCCACCTCACTTCAATTTAAATTAATTAGCTAGCTGCTAATTTTATAAAAGTTTTTAAGATACCATGTTTAATGCTGAAATATGATTATACCAAAATAACTTTCAGATCTAGTAAATATAAAAAAAATAAAATAAATAAAAAAAATAAAATAAATAAATAAAATAAATAAATAAATAAATATATATATATATATATATATATATATATATATATATATATATATATATATATATTTATTTATTTATTTATTTATTTTATTTTTTTATTTATTTTATTATTTTTATTTTTTTTATATTTATATATAAAAAATATATATAAAAATATATATATAAATACAATGGGGAAAAAAGTTGTCATTGCTGCAGGATTACTAATAAGTAAATTGTTCTTCTTTTGGTTGTGATATTTTTGAATAGACTAATTGTGATACCAGTAAAATCTATTCTTCAAACAAGTATAGATTTAAAATGTTGAGATTTACATGTAAAATAGAACTTTTTCTTATACAACCTGACATTCATGATTAAATGAGCAAAAAAAAAACAACTGTGGCAGATGTCCAGGCTTGCCTAACAAATGGTAACTTGATTAACTGGTTCAGGTGTTTTGATTATATGGATGGAGCCAAACACGCCAAAAAGGATCACGTGCCTGTAATATTTACATGCAGAATTATGATTGGTTTCGCAAGCACAAGCAAGTTCTTATAAGTGTGTAGACGAGCAAATAAAGTTTCATTCATTCTCCCTTAGGAGAGACCCACACACAACTGTCAGCACTGTGAACCGTGCTGTAGGAGACACTGTCGATCTTCTCACAGGGGCTCTTAAAAGAGGTAAGGATTTGCATTTCTGAAATTAATTTAGGTACAACAATTTTCTTCTTAAACTACTTTTCTGAAATTTACAAAAGGTTTTAGTTCAAAAGATAAATGTAATTTTGTAGTTTAGTGTATGAAGATCATTACCTAAGAAATGTTTAAATACATTTGATTTAATAATTATAATTATTATTATTATTATTATCATCATCATCATTATTATTCAGTTAAACTAAAAACCTCAAACTTTTACATGTCCTTTTATTAAGATGGCACTTTGTTTTTTCAGTGCTAAAAGACTTAAATTTTTCTTTAAATAATTTTCTTTAGATCACAACATGTTAAGTTTATCAGGAATTTCACTGCCTCGCCTGGTTGCTATAATGGTAGTGGCAGGACTAGTCTCTTTGACGATCCTCTATTGCTGGTCCTCAACTCCAAATAACTGTCCAGCTCCACTACCTAACCCAAAGCAACAAGAAAGTTACTCTGCCAAGAAAAGTGACTCTCTGACTGGTACAGCAGAAGACAAACCTATCCTTCTGTTGTGGTTCTGGCCTGAAAACTACTTCTTTGATTTCAGTGACTGCAAAACCATTTTCAACATTGATGGTTGTCATTTGACTGATAATAGATCACTCTATGACACATCAGACGCCGTCCTCATTTTTCACAAAGCCATCAGCTGGGATCTGACCAACCTTCCTCAATCGCCTCGTCCTCGGTTCCAGAGGTGGATTTGGTTTCATGTTGAATCACCAACCAACACCAGAAAGATTCCCGGTCTGGAAAACCTCTTCAATCTCACTCTCAGCTACAGACATGACGCTGATATTCTTGTACGGTGGCGTGTGAGAACCAGGAAGAAACCAGAGGAGGATTTCGTCGTTCCAAAAAAGGACAAACTGGTTTGTTGGATTGTAAGTAACAATGCTGCATCGACTGGTGTCGGCACAAGAAACAAGTTTTATGAAGAGTTCAGCAAACACATCCAAGTTACTATGTTTGGAAAGGCTTATGCAAATTTTTTGGATTTTAATGAGTACTATCCTACCCTCGCTAGCTGCAAATTTTACCTCTCCTTTGAGAACTCCATCCACAAGGACTATTTTACAGAGAAGATCAATGGTCCTCTTGCTGTAGGAACTGTTCCTGTGGTTTTGGGTCCGCCAAGAAAGAACTATGAAAACTTTGTTCCTGGAGACGCCTTTATTCATGTGGAGGACTTTCCAGATCCAAAGTCACTGGCAGAATATCTGCTTCAGCTGGATAAAGATGACGTTGCATATCGCAGGTACTTTAACTGGAGGAAACATCTCACTGCAACTCCTCATTTAATACAGCAGACCCAAGAGTTCATTCTGCCCATTTGCACTGCCTGTGATTATATAGCACGACACAGGGAATATAAAGAAGCTCATGATATCTATGACTGGTATTTTAACTAATATAAACAATCTCAGATTTTCTAATTGTGAACATCCATGGAGGGATTTTGATAATCACTGCAAATAGATAAACTTGATCAAGTGTGTGAAAATGTTTTATAGTGAATGTGAAGTACTTGAGATTTATTAACCAAATGCATCCAAATCATTACCAGGTCAATAACCCAAATGTTATTATTTTGCCTTTTTCCATTGGAAATAAATGATAGTAAACAAACCATTTTGACACAAATGTACAAATTCTGGGTCATTTAACATTCTGCATAGTTGCTTTATAGTTTGAATAACACAAATCTTTTTTTTTTAGCTTAAACGTACATTTTTGCTAAAATGGAGCAATAAGGAGTGCTATAATGAGTTAGTCACAATGGGTAGGTTTGGTATTGGGTGCGGTGCACTAATCTTCAAATTGTCTGTCAATGTATTTAGATAGACATACGCAGATACATTGTTTCCAGAACACAATCTTAAAACACACATGCGGGTGTGTACTAAAACAGTAGAGAACATTTACAGCTCATGTTTACAGTAAACCGAAGGATGTAGATTTGGTTTGTACAACGGGGTTGTAGTTTGGGTGTGCTCAATTTTTTTTTTATATTTAAAATACATTTAAAACCCAGTTTAGATTGTCAACAGAAAATGGGAAAGTGTTGTAATAGTGCAATGAATTCAGGGAATTTAAAAAACAGAATCCGGCATCCCATTGATCTCTATAGATTTGCAATAACCTTTAAGTTTCCGAAAGTTTATTTGTAGTCCTCACACTGCAAATTAGGGCTGCACGATATTGGAATAATATAACATTGCGATGTTTTGTTAGTCTGCGGTATATACTAGGGTTGTATCGGATCACGATTGATCCGTAATTCCTATGAATCGCAACCCATGGTTTAGAACACACGACCTGTGAATTAATACTTTTGTTTTTACTCGTATATTAATCCTAAATTTGTAATGATCACAGACAAATCGCCTCTCGCATCATTCAAATCATATGAATGAAAGCATTTAAGTATTCCTGTAAAATATAATGATGACAGAAGTAGTTGTGGTAGGTTATTCGGGACGTGGTAAGTTTCATTAAAGGTGTTTTCTGTCACTACTTGTTAAGCCTGCATTAATGCATTCAGTGTAAGCTGCATGATTAATTATTAAATGATTGGGATCTCAACACCAACACAACTAATCATTAAGGATGGTGATTTGCATGTTCATTAATCATTCAAAAAAATGTTCTGATCCGTGACAAAAAAAAAAACAGTGATCTGAACCGTGAGATTTGTGATCTGTTATACCACCAGTTTATACAGTATTGTAATATGAATACAATTTCACCAGATGACTTGATTAGCTCAGAAAGAAAAAATATATGAGCAATTCCAGTGTTATGGATGTGACATTTGCAGTAAAAACTCAAAACATAATTTCACACAGAAAGTATGTTGACATTATATCGAAACTTCTGTTAATATTTTCCAAAATAGCTCACCACAGAGTTATGGGAGCAGAAAAATATCAATATGTAAACATGTTTTATATTTTTAATTAGGAAAATAAACATGCGTTATGGATGTGACAAAAAAAGTCGGCTCACTATAGAATTAAAATGATTGGTTTTATTTTATTTGATATTTTTGCATTTATGAAGAAAAAGTGTCGTTATGGATGTGACACATTTCCGTTATGGATGTGACAGCTGTGAAATTGCCACTTGTGTGATTTTGGCAAAATAAATATAATAGTTTGAAATACTGACAGATACATTCACGAGTATTTTTACAGTACTTTAAAATACTTGCTAACACAAAAAATGTAGAAACGGTTTGTCTTTTGCTGAAAACTAAATAATTTTTTATGGCAAGACTTTTGACATTTGCGTGGAATTGCCCATATAAGTTTAAATTGGGATGATTCTGTAGGGGAATGCATTTGCAAAACATTAATAAACAAATTAACATCATAAATAAATACAATAAAAGAAAGTTACAATTAAAATCATTTCCAGAGTCTAACAGTATTCAGGAAAAGTAATTGAAAAATAAAATTCAATAATTGTTTTTAAAGTTACTAATGCTACAATGCCTTGTGTTTAAATGTTTCTAAAATCCTCATCTAGTCACAGGCCTCAAAAACACATGCAAATGATAAATTATAATACAGACAAAACATTGCAAATACTGCAATTTGACTACTGTGAATGATTAAATTGCAATATCGATGCTGAAACTATATATTGTGCAGCCCTACGACAAATAAATAAACCTATGAAAATGTTTTCTTGTGGCATCTCGTTGATACCCTGTCACTTGCTTACAAAGAAGCTTGTTCATTTGTTTGATTTGTTGCTTTGCATTTATGCTCAGATTCCCTAGTTCCACTTTAGCAGCAGGGACAATGTAAGGGAATGCATATTTTATCAGACACACATATGTTTTATAAAGGTATCTACATGTTAATCCATTATATTCTGAGTGATTAAGACATTTTACAAATGGTATTTCTATAAGATGGTCAGTTTTTTCTGTGATGATTTTGGATTGGTTTATATAGTGCGCTTTAAACAGGTCCAAAAGACATTGCAGAAAGCAACCCGCCAGTCGCCATGATGTATATTCCTATTCTCTATTAAATCTAGCCAAGGAATCCAAGCACAAAAAATGGATCATAACGGTCTCATATCAAATGGCATCAAAATAAAAATAAACAAAAAAAGTACTCAGCTAGGTATAAATGTATATGCATACACCTGCACACATTCTACACATATTCATATATCCTTCATGTAGAATATATATTAGGAACAAGCTTTAAAAATAAGAGGCCCTAGCCAGGGGGAGTTCGGGTGGTTGGAAAGACTTAACGCTCCACTGCCAAAATCCAGAATTTGGTATTTACATGTGCGCATTTGTCCCATTTTTGACTGCTATGCCAATACAAATTGTGAAAATTACCAATTGAAGGCGGCTTTTAGACAAATAAGAGGCCAAATTCTGACTGAGGAAAGTTGAATGAGATGGACAGTTTTTTTAGTTGTCTATATACACTTTCATTTAAAACAAGTTTAACCAGATTCCTTTTTTTTAATGTTAGATAATAAATTTGTATTCAAAATATTTATTCAGATTTCTATATAATTATTTTTTATTTACAATTCTAGTCTCATAACATTTATAAAACTATAATAGTTTTATAGTTTAAATGCAAATTTGTCAAATACTTTGTGATATTTAGACTCGCACGAGAAAAATAACTGCAAAAAAGTCCACTTTTTCAGTAAAAAGAACCACAAAATATGTGATGTTGTTAACCCTTGTGCACTGTACAGTACTGCCATTTAGTTATGTTCAGGATTAAAACATCTACTAAATTAAACTGCTGTAAAAATGCATCAGATAAATATGTCAAAACTGTTTGCATAAGTCTGTTAATCAACCTCAGTCCTGATCAAAACTAAAAGTTTTTAAAGATTTCAGGATTTTAACTATTTAAATGCCAAGTCCACAAATTATGTCATTGATTTGGTGAAAAAACACAAAATTACATTTTAATATAAAAAGTAATTGTGGACTGGATTTTTTTTCCTTTTAAACCAGTCTTGGACATGTGAATGATTAGTATCAACATTGGCTTTGATGCATTGTTAGATTTTTATATTTCTCCCTAATTTATTGTTGGTGGCTGTTTAAGCCATGTTGTCTTCCATTATAACCACATTTGGTGGTGCATAAATACAGTGTTTGTTTTTGTTTGCTTAAATATTAAATGGCAGAAAAGTGAAGTAAATAAACCTATTTACTTCACTTTTCTGCCATTTATTATTCTAGTCATTTCTCCCATAGGCAACTGAATCAGAAGTTCTAAAAGTGCACTTCCGCATTGAATAAAAAGGTCAATAGTTCATATAAAATTCAGAAATCTAAAGAGCTAATGGTGCCAACTGACTATCAACAGTGAAAATTACAAATTTGACCTCTTCCTAACAGGGAAACCCACCAACAATCAAAAATGCATGATTATGCGATGCCATGGTTTTGCAATTGTAGTTATAATGGAAGTGACACAGTAAATTAGTGAAGGAAAAAATAAATCAATGTTGTTTCACATGTTCAAGAAAGTAATAAAAGCTAAAAAAAAAAAAAAATCCAGTCCACAATTACTTTTAATATTGAAATATTGATATGTGATTTTACGTGTTTTTCTTTCACCAAATCAGTGACATCATTTATGAATTAGGCAATTAAGAGTTAAAAATCCTGTAATTTTCAGGACTGAGGTTAACTTAAAGATTTATGCAAAGTATATTTATGCAATAAATGCAAAGTAAAATGCCCAGTGTGTATCGTTTTTTTTATTATTAAAGTATTTTCTTAAAATGTGTGTCAATAAGGTTGGTCACCAAAAATCATTCTGCTAGCTGAAACACAGAGAACGATGTGGCTAAATTAAGACTCAAAATCACCTCAGAGTGGATGAAAACATCCACAGCAGCTCACAAGTTTAACATGTGACTCCTAAAGTTTTAAACTCAACATTTAAATCAGGATGAAACAAACCGTCAAGTAACTTAACCGTCAATTAACGTTAACATTAACTACGTGAATCCCAAAAAACGTTATTCGTGTGCCTTAACATTATATTACTTGCGAAAATACTATATAAAAAAAGAGTGTTTGGTTTAATTTAATTAGCCTGACCCTACTTACACTAGGTAAAATAATACCACAGTCTACTACAAATCTTTTAGCCATCTTTAAGATACACTTTTACAAAAAGGTAACACCTAATGAGAAATCACACAGCGTCGTCAATTCCAAACAATATACAACATGATTTAATGAATGGAGGGCCCCATTCCATCTAACATCTGCTCACCTCTGTGGAAGATCTTCCTAATCGCAGATTTAGACACAAATTATGATGTAATCCTTCATATATTTCCAATTTCATCGGTAACTTCGTTCAAACACTGACGAAACTTTTTTCTCCGCAGGTGTTGCAATCAGGCGTGACGCTCGAAGTAAGGGGAAAGCTGATTGGTTAAGGAGATTCCTGCTCGCGATATATTTGTTTTGATTGGTTATGGATGGCGCCAAAATATAATTTATTCTCCGTTCTCAGTTTATACGTTGCGTTGTATATTATTATTATATTTATTTATTTGCTTAGAAATTATTGAAGCTACATTTCTTTGCATCTCGAATCGAAACAGCATAAAGATTCGTTGTTCTTTCCGGAATGAATCAATGACTCTTTTGAGCCGATTCCTTTTTTCATGAATCAAAACCAATGGTCATGACGAGCGGGTGTATCCGGCAAACAATCCCCTATGTAATACCTTATTGGAACAACACTGTTGAAAATATTCCATGGGAGAAAGTATGGACTTTCCCTCTCAAGTATCTGATTACAAATAAAGTAAAAGAAGTAACATTTAAATTAATGTTAAATGTTATCCTAATAAGGCCTGCCTTTAGAAATATAAGCCTGACAGATATTGATGTGAACTGCTCTTTCTGTCACTCTTCTGATGAACTTTTCAAATCTGATAATCTTTATTCAATCTTATATTATGAGTGAATTTTCCTTTTCTTTTAAAATTATATTCTTTGGATTGTTTGATGACTCGAAAACATGGAAAAAGTATAAATAGTTAATTTGTGTATTCTATTAGCCAAGTTTCATATTCTGGGCGAGGCAGTGGCGCAGTAGGTAGTGCTGTCGCCTCACAGCAAGAAGGGAGCTGGGTCGCTGATTCGAACCTTGGCTTAGTTGGTGTTTCTGTGTGGAGTTTGCATGTTCTCCCTGCCTTCGCGTGGGTTTCCTCCGGGTTCTCCGATTTCCCCCACAGTCCAAAGACATGTGGTACAGGTGAATTGGGTAGGCTAAATTGTCTGTAGTAGTGTATGAGTGTGTGTGTGGATGTTTCCCAGAGATGGGTTGTGGCTGGAAGGGCATCTGCTGCGTAAAAACTTGCTGGATAAGTTGGCGGTTCATTCCGCTGTGGTGACCCCGGATTAATAAAGGGACTAAGCTGACAAGAAAATGAATGAATGAATGAAGTTTCATATTCACAAACAGAAGTTTAGTGACTCTAAACCTTTTTTTGATCTGTTCAAAATTGACCTAGACCAATATTTGGAAACTATCCAGCACTCTCTTCGTCCAAAAGCAACAAAAACTGCATCCTTATATTTTTCCTTTGTGTCTTTTTAAGGTGTAACTTTATTTCATCCGTTTTATTTTTGTTACCATGGCATTTGTTTGTCTTTGTGTGTATTTCTGGACACTTTTTATTATTATTATTTGTATTATTCGTCTCTATGTATGTAATTGTATTATTTTTAATTAAAAAAAAGGGTGTATCCGGCGACAAGGGCAGCCTTTCCTTGGTTAGACTGACATTTGACTTGTGCCCCTGGCTAATTTAAAAATGCTCATTTTAATCACGTTGGATTTAATTAATATGTTCTCTTTTTGAAATTATAAAAAAACAAAACAATAGCTAATTCTTATAATAAAACTGATTAGATTTTATTACAGACATTTTTAAGTAATTTCGAATCAAACAAAAATAAAACTAAAATCAGGAAATTAATTTTATTAAATAAATTGTACATATTAATATTAATGAAATCTACAAGGAACCGCCAACTTATCCAGCATATGTTTTATGCAGCAGATGCCCTTCCGGCTGCAACCCATCACTGGGAAACACCCATACACATAAAATATTTCAGTTAATTATATGCATTTAGTAGCGTCTGATATTAGAGAAATTTTTTTGCTTTTTCTGAGCTTTTTGGCACCGCCTCTTCTTTTTTACAGTCCATCTCTGACAATTAGCTTGTGTTCCACTCACTGTTTGTTTGACATTCTTGCCAGATTTCGATTACGTCCGCGTAACCTCTAATTGGGTCCACCCATCTCGAAACCAGCCAGTCGTTGCCGATTGGGCTAAATACTTAACATTTATTATTATTATTACTATTATTATCATCATCATCATAATAATATTTACATCTTGCATGAGGTAAAAGCTGCCTGCATGTAAAAACAATACATATAAATATAAAATAAATATAAAATTTAATTAAAAAAACTGACCGGCCCACATTTAAAAAATGGTCCGGCCCTTCTGACATTTGCCAGAATTGCCAGATGGCCAATCCACCCCTGGTCAAGTTACTGTCTAACTGGTTTGTTGTGTAGACAATCAAAAAATATACAGTAAATATTTCTTAAGCAGGCTAATAATACTGACCTTAAAATAGTTTTTTTTATTATTATTAAAAACTTTAAGCTTAAAACTGTTTATTAAAAACAATTAAGATTATTTTGAGTTTAAGTTTTTTAATTATCTTGTCTATGAAGACTGCAGAGTGACTTATGATGTATGTGATGTATGTTAAAGTGTGCAGCCTAAAAGTACAAGTGACTGTGTTTACATAGACATCTGTAGTCGAATTATTTGCCAAATTATTAAATGTTGGACTTTAACTGCAGTTTGGCTCTTTCATTCAGGGAATTCATTTATGCCCCTCGCGACAAACGAGATATTTAATTCGAGGAGCTGCTCTAAGAGTGTATTTTTCATGCAATGTTTGATACCGCACGGCGAATGAGAGAAAAAAACACAGCCCCACCCACAGACATGGACATTCACCACTTATATTAGTGTACAGATGTTGAAATAATATACGCAGTACCATATATATTATATAATATATATTTAGACATTGTATGTGACTGGAACAAAAACAACCCATTTATAACTAATTTATACATACATTAATTTTCTTTTCGGCTTAGTCCCTTTATTAATCCGGGGTCACACACTTATACGGACAATTTTGCCTTACCAATTCACCTGTACTGCATGTCTTTGGACTGTGGGGGAAACCGGAGCACCTGGAGGAAACCCACGCGAACGCAGGGAGAACATGCAAACTCCACACAGAACATCAACTGAGCCAAGGTTCGAACCACCGACCTTCTTGCTTTGAGGCGACAGCACTACCTACTGCACCACTGCTTCGCCCAAACCTCAACCACTATTCTTTAAAACATCACAATTTCCTTTTCTGCAATATTCACATATTTGTTGTAGGAGCCATTTGGTTGGATTTAATGTTATATGATGCACTTCAGTTATGAATATTTTTGTTTTGAACTGTTTGCATTTGAGAACTTAGAATATTCATGTGTTGTTCAGATGGATATTCTGTGCATTTTGCATTGAGGATATGTAGGGTGTTAAAAATTGTGTGCGGGCTCTTTAAAAACTGCGTCTGTCAAGTCTGACGGCAGTGAGTTCTTTAGAAGACAGTTTTCTTTACCGCATCCGTGATGGTTACAAATAACTGCATAGAATTTATAATAGTACACTATCATAAATTAGCCTATATGCATTTATATAGATACTCACTGGCCACTTTATTAGGTATACCCGTCCAACTGCTTGTTAATGTAAATTTTTAAGTAGCCAATCACATGGCAGCAACCCGATTCATTTAGGCATGTAGACATGGTGAAGACGATCTGCTGCAGTTCAAACTGAGCATCAGAATGGGGAAGAAAAGTGATTTAAGCGACTGAGCGTGGCATGGTTGTTGGTGCCAGACAGGTTGGTCTGAGTATTTCAGAAATTGCTGATCTACTGGGATTTTCACACACAACCATCTCTAGGGTTTACAGAGAAAGGTCTAAAAAATAGAAAATATTTAGTGAGCGGCAGTTCTGTGGGCGCAAATGTCTTGTTGATGCCTGAGGTCAGAGGAGAGTGGCCAGACTGGTTCCAGCTGATAGAAAGGCAACAGTAAGTCAAATAACCACTAGTTACAACCGAGGTCTGCAGCAGGCACATGCACACATAGGGCTCAACCTGTACAGTGCACATGCCCTTTTTAGTTTGATAGAAAGTGCCCTCCTAAAATGATCAAAAGTGCCCCCGCGACGCGACACACCCGCCTTTTGGTAGGCGCACGACAACACTGCTCTTGAGTACGTGCTCAACCCCCCTCCCCAGCTTTACAGTACGCGCGCGACAACACCGCTCCTAAGTACGCGCACAACAACAACACGCCCCCCCCCCCCCCCTCCCGCTCCCGCTCTTCAAAAAATTTATCTTGCACATGCCCTTTGGACGGTCTCTGCACGGGCCTGTCTGCAGAAGAGCATCTCTGAACACACAACATGTCCAACCTTGAGGCAGATGGGCTACAGCAGCAGAAAACCACACCAGGTGCCACTCCTGTCAGCTAAGAACAGGAAACTGAGGCTACAATTCACACAGGCTCACCAAAATTGACAATAGAAGATTGGAGAAACGTTGCCTGCTCTGATGAGTCTCCATTTCTGCTGACACATTCAGATGGTCGGGTCAGAATTTGACGTCAACAACATGAAAGCATGGATCCATCCTGCCTTGAATCAACAGTTCAGGCTGCTGGCGGTGGTGTAATGGTGTGGGGGAGATTTCCTTGGCACACTTTGGGTCCATTAGTACCAATTGAGCATCGTGTCAATGCCACAGCCTACCTGAGTATTGTTCCTGACTATGTCCATCCCTTTATGAGCACAGTGTCTCCATCTTCTGATGGCTACTTCCAGCAGGATAGCGCCCCAAGTCATAAAGCGTAAATCATCTCAGACTGGTTTCTTGAATATGACAATGAGTTCACTGTACTCAAATGGCCTCCACAGTCACCAGATCTCAATCTAATAGAGCACCTTTAGGGATGTGGTGGAACGGGAGATTGGCATCATGGATGTGCAGCCGACAAATCTGCAGCAATTGTGTGATGCTATCATGTCAATATGGAGCAAAATCTCTGATAAATATTTAAAAACGTTTAACCCGGTTCAAGTAAGGTGTACCTAATAAAGTGGCCGGTGAATGTGTGTGTGTGTATAAATAAACTATCAATTGAATTCACAATTTTTTTTAAGGTATAGTGGTTGCAAATAATTTACATGGACTGAATTTAAACAACAAGTTAAAACTAATTAATGCTCAACTCTGTTTGTTTAAATTCAGCCCATATAAAGTATTTAAATTAGTGTGTGTGGATGTTTCCCAGAGATAGGTTGCGGCTGGAAGGGCATCCGCTATTGGCGGTTCATTCAGCTGTGGCGACCCCGGAATAATAAAGGGACTAAGCCGAAAATCAAATGAATGACTGAATGAATTAATTATTCACAACCCCTATTTAAAAAATGTAGCAAATCCAATTAATAATTTTTTTCAGTGATGCATTTACATGTGTCTGATACTTTATCATAGATATATACAACACAAATACAGATTCTTGTTCTTATTTCCTCATCATATACCGAGCTTTTATTATTTTGAGTGTGCGTGCGTGTGTGTGGGAGGTTTACAAGCGCCGACTATTGGTCAGCCGCGCTGCGTGTGTCTTTCACACCTGACCGACTCTATTCTTCCGCAGAAGCCGTCCAACTTGATTTGCCGTTTCATTGTGCCATGAAAACTCAAGATGATCTTAATCTGTGACGTTCATGCTTACATTTTTGATCAGACAGCGCAAAGTTTGAACAAGGAAGCAACAGCGAGCCTGTACTCTGAGTCGTGTCATCTGAAACAAAGCGGATGTGCCGGAGGAGAAAAGCGCTAACATGAAGCTGTGGACGAGCAGAAGTTTATTACTGAGGGTAATTTCCGATTCATCATGACTTCACTATTATACTTCCGTATTTATAAATACATCGCATGAGCTTCTGTAGCACGTAAGTACACGACAAAGCTGCGCATGTCAGTTTATCAAGGACTAAAACACTAATGTAGAGCCAATATTAGACTTCTGATTAATCTGTGATGAAAATTCTCTGGCTGCTGTGGTAATACATAAACTATAACAAAACATGTATTTTGAGGACAAAATTATTAGCTATACTGTAAAATATTTATTATTTTTTGCGTAATTCACAAGTGATATTTAATGGAGCAAGGATATTTTCACAATATTTCCTATAATATTTTTTTTTCTGAAGAAAGTTTTATTTTAATTTATTTCAGCCAGAATAACAAGCAGTTTTTTAAATTTTATTTTAAGGTCAATATTATAAGCAATATTATATGCTACAGAACAAAACCATTGTTAAACAATGACTTGCCTAATTAACCTAGTTAAGCCCCTAAATACACACACACACACACACACACACACACACACGCATATATATATATATATATATATATATATATATATATATATATATATATATATATATATATATATATATATATATATATATTCATGCATCCATGAATGAGAGAGAACATGCAAACTCCACACAGAAACGCCAACTGAGGCAAGGCTCAAACCAGCGACACAGCGACCTTCTTGCTGTGAGGCGACAGCACTACCTACTGCGTCACTGCTTTGCCCTATATGCTGTATGTATACACACAAACACACACACACACACAAACACACACACACTGGCCACTTTATTAGGTACAACCTACTACCTTAGTACCTTACTGCGTTATCATGTTGCAAGGTAGACATCAGAGGATGGGTACACTGTGGTTACAAAGGGATAGACATGGTCAGCTGGAACCAATCTTTCTATTCTCCTCTGGCATCTACAAGGCATTTGCGCCCACAGAACTGCTGCTCACTGGATGTTTTCTCTTTTTTTTGGACCATTCACTTGATGGTCTCCAGAGATGGTTGTGCGTGATTGGCCGATTAGAAATTTGCGATAACAACCCTTGCTATCATATTTCTCTGCTATAAGTGTACTTCCTGGGGAATAATGTGACGGTCTTGTATGTAACTGGAATTTTTTTTTGTGATCTTTTTGTATTTTCTTTCTCTGTCCAGAACCTCAAGCTTCTTCCATGTTAACCTACCATTGTAAGATAGCACAGCATTATCCCTGATTGTATCACCCATTACTGTTGTCACTCTATTTATCTATGTTTTTATTATTTATTTATTTATTTATTTATTATTCTTTTATTTAATTTTATTCAATTTTAATTGTTTTTATAATTACCTTTTTACTATCTTTCTTCAGGCAGTGTATTTAGGGTTTGTTGAAGTGGGTTTTTATATGTATAAAAAAACAATGTAGTTTGTTCTGGCATAAAAATAAAGGGGAAAAAACGATTGCGATAACGAGTAGTCAGGCAGGTGTACCTAATAAAGTGGCCGTTGAGTATAAACTTTGTACAGTTTGGGTATAAATAATTTTATTGTAGATTGTGTATTACTACAGCCCCTATATATATATATATATATATATATATATATATATATATATATATATATATATATATATATATATATATTAGGGATGCTCATAATAACCAATTCACCGTTAACGGAAAGGGTGTGTTTTTAACCGATTAATGGTCTTACTTTAACGATTAAAAAATATTATTTTGCTGCATAAATGTGCAACACATTATTGTTACTCGCAGCATGGTAACACATACAACCACACGTACCTACAGATATATTTTGCCTTGGAAGTATAATGAAAGAAAAATATTGCTGGTCAGTCAGTCAGAGTTGTTGCCAAACCAGCGCTGATGCTTATTTGCCTCTGTCCTGGATCCATGTCATACACACTTCTGTTTATTTGAACAATTGGAGAAACAAAACTTTCTGAAATGTGTATTCTTTTTAAATTAAATGATGATTTAATATTAATCTGACCAGTTAACAGTTAATTTTTGGTTAATGAGCGCCGGTTGTCTGTTTGCAAAATTAACCGAAATGAGCATCCCTAATATATATATATATATATATATATATATTAGGGATGCTCATTTCGTTATATATATATATATGAAGGGTTCAGACGCCATGTGAAATTTTCTTCTAATATTAGTGTTTTTCTCATTCTCTTATGTTTTGAGTCTGTAATTTTACTTTTATGGCAAAGAATAGGTTATTTTCATTGCTTGTAACATGAAATAACTGAACATAAACATAAGAGGCTGACAAAGATGCTCAGTGTAGAAGAAGATTACAGATGGCACTTTGGCATAGATGTTTTTTGCATCTAAACTTCATACATATACACCAAAATACTACTGTAATAATTAGCCTATTACATTTTATCAGCACACGGTAAGTAATAATATGCTATTCTGTAGTATTCACTTTTATGAATATTCTAAAAAAATATACTGATTGTAATACACTTCACTACATTATGGTTTGGTACTTACTAAGGATTACTGCAGTATTTTTTCATGTGGGTTTAAAGTAAAATTAATTAAATAAATGCTAATTGTTAATTGTCCGTAACTTAGTGCTGGGTCAAATATGGATCAATACAACTGCTGGATAAAAAAGTGTGATTACAATTGAATAAAAAACAAATTAGCCTTGGATTGATCCATGTTTTACTCAGTGTTGAGTTATGACATCTCAGCATTATTAGAGGTAATTTCAACTACCTATTGTTTCTAATATAGAACAAGCTGAACGAGGATATGTTTGTTCTGAAGAATGCTGTATGTTGTGAATCTGAAGAATCTCTATTCTTTACTATAAATAACAATTTGAATGATTGAAACTTTCCATTGACGTTAAAGATTTTGTATCTTAGAGAATGCAAAGGCACTGATTGTTATTCATGGGGGTGAGGCTGATCCTTTTCATCATTCTTTCTAGATAATGCCAAGCACAAATGGCTCCTCGCCCTGTCATCTGGGTGTAATGTTGGCACTTGTAGGTGTTGTTTTTTTGACCGTCATGTTTTCCTGGTTCTCACTTTCAAGTTGTCTGAAGCCATACTCCGCCAACAGCCTGAACTCTTTTTCTAACGCGGCAGAAGACAAACCTCTCCTTCTGCTGTGGGTTTGGCCTGAAAATTACGTGTTTGAATTTAGCGACTGCAAAAAATTTTTCAACATTAATAGTTGTCAGCTGACGGATGACCGATCGCTCTACAACAATTCCGACGCCGTCATAGTTTATCACAGGAACATCAGCTTGGATCTGTCCAACCTTCCTCCATCGCCTCGTCCTCTGTTCCAGAAGTGGATTTGGTTACATTTAGAATCGCCGACCAACACTAAAATAATCCCTGGTCTGGAAAACCGGTTCAATCTCACTCTCAGCTACAGACAAGATGCTGATATTCCAGTACGGATGAGATTAAAAACCAGGAAGAAACCAGCCGATGATTTTGTCATTCCCAAAAAGGACAAACTAGTTTGTTGGATTGTGAGTAACAATTCCCCATTAACAGGTGTCAGCGCAAGGAACAGGATTTATCGGGAATTAAGCCGATACATCCATGTACACCTTTTCGGGAAGGCTTATTCAACATATCTAGACTATAAAGACTACTATCCTACCCTCGCTAGCTGCAAATTTTACCTCTCCTTCGAGAACTCCATCCACAAGGACTACATCACTGAGAAGATCAATGGTCCTCTTGCTGCAGGAACTGTTCCTGTGGTTTTGGGTCCTCCAAGGAAAAACTATGAAAACTTCATTCCTGGAGACGCCTTTATTCATGTGAATGACTTCCTAAGTGTCAGGTCTCTAGCACGGTATTTGTATATGCTAAATAAAAATGACATTGCATATCACAGATACTTTGACTGGAGGAAACGTCTCACTCCAACTCCTCATTTAATAGAGCAAACCCAAGAGTTCATCCTGCCCATATGCACTGCCTGTGATTATATAGCACGGCACAGGGAATATAAAGAAGCTCATGATCTCTATGACTGGTATTTCAACTGAAGTCACTTTTATATATTTGGAGTTTGTTACAAAGGTGTTAATGAAATGGTATTTGGGGTGCGTTTTAAAAGAGAAACCAAATGTGTAAGTGTTTTTAAAACTTAATATTTAATGTAACGTGTTATGCATACCACATCTTTGTGATTATTTGTGAATGTACTTGCAGTTTTGAGTTGTTATGGTGTATTATTTAATCTGCAAGTTCATTTACTGTTGGGATAGAGATGTTTTAAACATATATTTCAATCTTCTGTTGTTGTTTTTGTTTATTCATTTGTTTTCCTTCGGCTTAATCCCTTATTTATTAGGGTCTGCCACAGCGGAATGAACCGTCAACTATTCTAGCCTATGTTTTATGCAGCAGATGCCCTTTCAGCTGCAACCCAGTACTGGGAAACACCCATACACACTCATTCACACACCAATTTAGTTTCTTCAACTCACCTATAGCGCATGTGTTTGGACTGTGGGGGAAACCGGAGCACCCAGAGAAAACCCACGCCAATATGGGGAGAGCATGCAAACTCCACACAAACAAACCTGTGACCTTAACTAAATATTTACAAAAGTTACTTAAGATAAAGATACACAGGAGTTTGCGTTTTCTCCCGGTGTTGGCGTTGGTTCTTTCTGGGTGCTCCGGTTTCCCCCACAAGTCCAAAGACATGTGGTACAGGTTAATTGGGTATGCAAAAAATTGACCATAGTGTATAAGTGTGAATGATTGTGTGTGCATGTTTCCCAGTGATGGGTTGCAGCTGGAAGGGGATCCGCTGGGTAAAATGTATGCTGGATAAGCTGGCAGTTCATTCCATTGTGGTGACCCAGGATTGTTGAAGGGACTAAGCCGAAAAGAAAATGAATGAATGAATGAAGATACACACGCATACTATTAGTGATAGTCTATTAATATTACCAGTCTATCGCCTCATAAAGATTAACCATGTTTTTACTATAGCTGCTACTACAAATGATCTAATTGGCTAACCACAGTTTAGCTATGTTGTTTATAGTACTTACTGGTAATATTCATAAGTGTCATAATATTTAACAATTATATTTAATAATGGGCGAGGCAATGGTGCAGTAGGTAGTGCTGTTGCCTCACAGCAAGAAGGTCGCTGGGTCACTGGTTCGAACCTCGGCTCAGTTGGTGTTTCTGTGTGGAGTTTGCATGTTCTCCCTGCTTTCGCTTGGGTTTTCTTCCGGGTGCTTCGGTTTCCTCCACAGTCCAAAGACATGCGGTACAGGTGAATTGGGTAGGGTAAATTGTCCGTAGTGTATGAGTGTGTGTGGATGTGTGTGTGGATGTTTCCCAGAGATGGGTAGCGGCTGGAAGGGCATCCGCTGCATAAAAAACTTTCTGCGTAAAAGCGGCTCATTTCGGTGTGGCGACCCCGGATTAATAAAGGGACTAAGCTGACAAGAAAATGAGTGAATGAATGATATTTAATAATTGGGGGTGGTGCAGTGGGTAGTACGATCGCCTCACAGCAAGAAGGTTGCTGGTTTGATTCCCAACTGGCTCCAGTTGGCGTTTCTGTGTGGAGTTTGCATGTTCTCCCTATGTTGCTTTGTGTTTCCTCCGGGTGCTCCGATTTCTCCCACAGTTCAAACACATTTAGTGTAATCGAATAAACTAAATTGAAGGTGGTGTATGTGTGTGGATGGGTGTTCCCCAGCTGGAATAAAACATATGCTGGATAAGTTGGCGGTTCATTCCGCTGTGGCGACGCCTGATTAATAAAGGAACTAAGCCAAAAAGAAAATGAATTAAGTAATTCCCTTTATTAAAGTCCCTTTTTTAATTCGGGGTCGCCACAGCGGAATGAACCGCCAACTTATCCAGCAAGTTTTTACGCAGCGGATGCCCTTCCAGCTACAACCCATCTCTGGGAAACATCCACACACACATTCACACACACACTATGGACAATTTAGCCTACCCAATTCACCTGTACCGCATGTCTTTGGACTGTGGGGGAAACCGAAGCACCCGGAGGAAACCCACGCGAACGCAGGGAGAACATGCAAACTCCACACAGAAACGCCAACTGAGCCGAGGTTCGAACCAGCGACCCAGCAACCTTCTTGCTGTGAGGCGACAGCACTACCTACTGCGCCCCTGCCTCACCCCAAAATGAACTAATAATTGCTGCCTAATTTATCATCTAGACCAGGGATGTCCAAACTCGGTCCTGGAGGGCCGGTGTCCTGCATAGTTTAGCTCCAACTTCCTTCAACACACCTCCCTGGAAGTTTCTATACCTAGAAAGAGCTTGATTAGCTGGTTCAGGTGTGTTTAATTGGGGTTGGAACTAAAATATCCAGGACACTGGCCCTCCAGGACACCCCTGATCTAGACAAATGTAAAGTACCGTTTTAAAACTAATGCTAGTCTATGCCGAGTGTTAGCATTTGACCTAATAACATATTGATATAAGTGTAATCTTATCGTGTTGTACACTTAAACCCTTCGGACCCTGTGTCCATTACAATGGACATCACATGTCAGGCCATGTTTTTGTGGTTCCTGAGCATTTAATCTAATTTAAAGCCTGCAGTCCATGAGAGTGGACGATTGTCATCCAATCAAATGGCGGTAAAACTCGACATGTTGCAATTGAAAAAATCCACTACACTGAAAAGCAGCAGGACAGTACGGTGGTGCAGTGGTTAGCGCTGTCGCCTCACAGCAAGAAGATTGCTGGTTTGAGCCTCAGCTGGGTCAGTTGGCATTTCTGTGTAGAGTTGGCATGTTCTCCCCGTGTTGGTGTGGGTTTCCCGCGGTAGCTCCGGTTTCCCCCACAGTCCATAGACCTGCGCTATAAGCGAATTGGGTAAGCTAAATTGGCTGTAGTGTATGTGTATGTGTGTAAATGAGAGTGTATGGGTGTTTCCCAGTACTGGGTTGCAGCTGGAAGGGCATCCCCTGTGTAAAACATATGCTGGATAAGTTGCCGGTTCATTCCGCTGTGGCCACCCCAGACTAATAAAGGGACTAAGCCGAAAATAAAATAAATGAATGAATGGAAAGCAGCAGGGCATCACTTCACTCCAGACACAGATGTAAACCACATTTACAATGTTTTTATTCAGATTTTTTGATATCTTTGCCAATATTTCATAGATTGTATGTAAAAAAAAAGAGGGATTGAACTTATTAAAGTTTAAAAACGTTTGTAACATTGCAAGCTTTAGATCAGGATCTTTTCAAATATGCCTGATGTACAGTGGGTTCAAGATCTTAAAGTTGTTGAGCATATAGCCGATGGAAACATCTCAGATGTGGACATTATGTGAAGTAATGAGGAAGATGGTGATAAAGTTTGTTATAAACAAGGTGTGTCTATACAACAAAAACCTCAAAATTAAAGTTACAATGGTAATGTTTGTGGTTTTGAAAATAAATTTCAAGATAATACCAGCAATTATGTATGTTTTTTGTATTTTATGTTGGTGTAATGTCCGCTAAGTACAACTGTTCTGACCTGATGTCCATTGAAATCGACAAATAATATTTATACTTAAAGGGTGTTAAATTGTTGTTATTATTATAATTTGGTCTCATTTATTGGAGCCGCAAGAACTGTGAAAACATACTTTTACATTTTTCAGAAACTGAACATAATTCTGGTCTGAATGGGTTATTGCAGGGGTGTCAAACTCAATTCCTGGAGGACCGAAGCCCTGCACAGTTTAGTTCCAACCCTGCTCCAACACACTTACCTGTAGGTTTCAAACAAGCCTGAAGGACTCAATTAGTTTGATCAGGTGTGTTTAATTAGGGTTGGATCTAAACTGTGCAGAGCTGTGGCCCTTTTGGAACTGAGTTTGACACCTGTGGGTTAATGTATCATCTGGACAAAAGTAAATTAGCCTACAGTTCCAAAACTAAATGCTAGTCAATGATAAGAATGCTAGCAGTTGACTTAACAACATATTTATACATGTAATCATGTTGTACACTTAATGAAGAATACGTTTAAAATGCTTTACTGCTACCACACAAGCATAATGCTTACAAATAAATAAATAAACGTAACATTTATACTCGCCAGCACACAAGAGGGCGCGGGAACTCAAACGGGCTCAAACAGGAAGTCACGTTTGTGATGTGTGTCACGTCAGTGACGTGCTTGAAAAAACGTGTTTAGTAATATAGCCAGAGATGTTCGTGATCAAATGTATTTTAAATTCACATAATGTGTTTTAATTTGTCGTTAAATCCTTGAGCTATGTGTTTTATAGCTCTAGGTTAGCGTTTTATTTCTTAAACACGTCAGTGTTTACGTTTCCATCCCTGTTTAAATGAATTGAAGTGCACCCCAGGAACTTCTCCAGGTTTGTCCGTTGTTCATACACTAATAACTTTATATTTTACCTCTCGTTTTATTTCTCAATGTCTAATTCTGTTTGGTTTGTTACTATACTTTGAATTTCTGAACTCGTTTATAGTTTCTGGCATTTTTTAAACCTTTTCTTATGTTATTTCACACATTAATCTGTTTAGCTATAATAAACTGAAGCCCTTAAACTAAATGATGTAAAGTTGGTTTTATGTTCACAAATCCGGACTTTTCCATTAATATCAATAATTTCAGAAAATTATTGTTTGTCAATTCTAAATAGTGGAATCATATTAGCAGCTAATGACTATTAAAGTACAACATTGTTTACAGTCAAATATATAGTGCTTACAGTATATTGTTTTCAAGTCATACATGCATGTGATTTCAGGTCTCATACTCAAAGTACCATGGTAAACATCTTTATCTAAAATACATGAGGCTGATTTGGCTTGTAATTACTTGGACACAGATGCACAGAATGCAATAATTGTTATTGAAGACGAGAATTAAACACACGTTTAAATAAAAGTTGTATTCAAATAATACAAAAATAATTTATTATCCAACAATTTGTTGTAGTAATGTTTTACAATTTTATATTTTTTATTTTTTTTCTGACTAGAATCTGCGTATGAACACAATAAATTGTGTAGATAATGTTATGTAAATATGGTTTTAAAATATGTTTTAAGCTATGTAGTTTCATGTTGTTGATATATAAAATGAATGTGCTTCAAAACTGTAAAGCTTTTTTCTTGACACTTGAACCATTTTGTACAGAAGAAATGGTCAGCCACTAGCGACAAAATCAATGAATAAATAGAAATGCATAATGAAAATATATGTTCAGTTATTTTATGAGATGAAAAAATTATTTTGTAAAATTTATTTTAAATGATTTAGTAACTTTGTATACACTAAATAGGCAGATATGTATTTAGTGATTAAAGCCATTAAAGAATAACTTAATTAGAATAACTAACTATTGTACGTAGAAAAAAAGCGGTGAATATTTCACATATTTATATGTGTATGTATGTATGTATAATTTTTATTTTATTTATTTATTTTTAACCTTAATTAAAATATAAATTCATGACAGAATATATGTGCTCTGTATGCAATAGTGCCCTCACACCAGGACAATCATATTCGGGGCACCTTAAAGTTTTGAACCTCCTTATATGAAGTTAATTGTATTTAACTATTTTGTTTATTTATTTATTTTTTTTTATTAAAAACTTTTATCAACATTTATTGCAACATTTTTAATAGTTTTTAACAAAACAGGCAGATCAGTCATTAGTGATTCACTAAAGTAATTAAACTAACAGAATCTCTAACAAAAAAGTGGTGCCAACATTGATATACCTTTTTTTTCCTTTCCTTTTTTAATAAACATATTCTAATTTAATAATTCAAAAGTGCCCTGACAGGAGAATCCTATTTGGGGCACCTAAAAGTTTTTTAAACGTCCTCGTATAAAGTTACTTTTATTTCATAATTTTCTTTATTCATTGTTTTATCAAAATTAAAATCTTGTCAACATTTTTATATGTATTAAAAAACAGGCAGATCAGTCATTAGTGAATAAAACAATTAAACAGAATATCTAACTTTATTATAGTTTGTAAAAAAAACAAAGTGGTGCTAAAATGCATATTTTCCTTCCTTTATTAAATAAATATACTTTAATATTTTAATTTATTTTAGTTACTTTTACTATTTTTATACAATAATTCTTGTATTCATTTACCACAGAATAGATTTAGTCAGTCATTAGTTATTAAGGTAATTAAAAGTTGATTTAATATTTTGTTTATTTATTGTTTTATTAAAATGGGAAAACTTGACATTTATTACAACCTTTATAATATTTATTAACAAAATATTCAGATCAGTCATTGGTAATTAAAGCAATTAAACTAAACTTTATTATAGTAAGTAGAAAAAAAACAAAATGGTGCAAAATGGCAAATTTTCCTTTTCTTAATAAATATATATTTTAATTTACTATTTTACTTTATTTTAGTCACTTTTTATTTTTTTTATATCATAATTATTGTATTCATTAAACAGAATAGATTTAGTCAGTTTACAAAAGTGCCCTCACACCAGGAGAATCATATTTGGTGCACTTAAAATTGTGAACCTCAGATAAAGTTACTATTATTGTATGTATTATTAATGCAGAAAATCCTCCTGTGAACTGTTTTGCAGTTTGTCATCATGCCGGTCCAGTGCAGTAACTGTGAGCAGAAACGTGCTGTGCTGAAACGGCCCAAGACTGGTCACTCTCTCTGTAAAGACTGCTTTTTCTGGGCTTTTGAGGAGGAGATCCATCAAACCATCACGTCCGCCGGACTCTTTAATCGTGGAGAGACTGTGGCCATCGGGGCGTCAGGTGGAAAAGACTCCACAGTTCTGGCCCATGTGATGAAGTTGCTGAACGAACGCTATGATTACGGCCTGAAGCTTCTGCTGTTGTCAGTGGACGAGGGCATCACGGGTTATAGAGACGATTCTCTGGAGACGGTAAAGAGGAACCAGCAGCAGTACGAGCTGCCGCTGAAGATAGTGTCTTATGAAGAGCTCTACGGATGGACTATGGATGCCATTGTGAAGCAGGTGGGCTTGAAGAATAACTGCACGTTCTGCGGTGTGTTTCGCAGACAGGCGCTGGACAGAGGAGCCATGATGCTGAACGTTGATAAGATATGCACAGGTGGGTTACATGACTAAATGCCCTGGTTTCTGTTCGTGTGAGCCTACATATGACTACGTTTTCCAGTGTCAAGTATGTTTTTAGATGTTCTTTAAAAACAGCTGCACTGTTGCATTATGGGCTAATATAGTGCATTTTATTTTATGTTGTAGGGGTGTAACAAAATTACAAACCGAACCCAAATATCGCGATACACCAACTACGATACGTATCGCGAAACTCTCGTGGCGTACCGCGGTACTCTCACTCCCCCTGCTGCCCATTGTTGAGGTTGACGTCACTTGTCTATAACTTATTGAACCAATTTAAACATCTTTATTTAATCACATTTGATTAAATTGTATGTGTAATGATGAGCTTTTGTTCTAAATATTATATTCTCAAGTTAGTATTTTCTAAGTGCATGTCATGTGACTTGAGTGAGCGATCACACTCGGTAACTACTGTATATGTAGGATGGCTGCCTTGCATAGTATTGAGATTGCAGATCCCCCAGACACATTAAAGGGTCCTTTCACACCTACACTTTTGTTTCGGAATGTGTCTCGTTTGCCCATTTAGTGCGGTTCGTTTGGCATATGTGAATAGGGCAATCGCGCTCTGTTCCGCGCCAAAGTAATCGCTCCGAGATCGCTTGAATGAAGTGGTCTCGGCTCGATTGAAACGAACCCTGGAGCGGTTCGATTGCAGTGAGAAAGTGATCCGATCCGAGCGCGGTTATATCGCAGTGTTTTATGGATATGTAATAGGCATACGGCTATATGAAGAGAGAATTATGAGTAGGGCGGGAAGTTTCGCGAGTCTCCGGATGCCCGCAAACGAGTGATGATCTCCCGGTAATCTCGCGTCTCCCTCCCGGTCCTCAAATAGGCATCATCGCGCACCCTTCTCACCCCTCCCCACCGCATCTCTCCTCAGACACGTCACGCTCGCACCCTGTCAATCACCACCAAACCACCACCTCTCCTGACAGCTTAGCAGGACGCAAGAGCAAAGAGCAACAATGTAACATTTGTAATCTCTTGTTTCGGAACAACTGAATCGATTCACAGGTGTGAAAGCACCCTAAGTCGCCTGTGTGGGAACATTTTAGTTTTCCAGTGGGATACAGAAATGGAATTTGTGTCGTAGACAAAGCGCACCCTATCTGTCGTAACTGTTTCACGAAACTTTACTTATAAGGAATAACATTTACAAAGTGTGGTAATTTCACAATGTGAGGGTGTAAGCAAAAGACACTGACAACAGAACTGCCACACAAAAGAGATTTAATGTACAAGTGAAACCATAATAATGCCCAAATATATGAGCAATTCCATGCAAATGTAAAAAAAATTATAATTTTTACCAAAATAGCTAACCGTTTCTACATTTTTTTGTGTAAGGAAGTATTTTACAGTACTTTAGAAATGCTCTAAAAAGTATCTGTCATTGTTTTCAAACTTTTATATTTGATTTACCAAAGTCACACAAGTGGCAATTTCACACCTGTCACATCCATAACGGAAAAGTGTCACGTCCATTACGAAGCTAAATGCAATAATTTCAAACAAAACAAAATCAATCATGTTTGTTCTATAGTGAGCCAACTCTTTTTCCTTTTGATTAGCTTTATTTCTTTTGGGTTGTGCATTTTAATTCACAGAATTTCCAAAAAATATATTGTAGACTGTAAACTCGACTTTTTTTTTTGTCACATCCATAACGCATCTTTATTTTCCACATTTAAAATCTAAAAAATGTTTACAGATCGATATTTTGCTGATCCTATAACTCTGTGGTTAGTTGTTTTGCAAAATAAAAACAGATGCTTCAATATTATGTTAACGTATACTTTCTATGCGAATATATATTTTGAGTTTTTATTGCAAACGTTACATCCATAACGATGGAATTGCTCGTATACAAAAAAGAGAAATATTTACAAAAATAAAAATATAATAAAGTAGCCAATTCAAACAAAGCATCAAACAAAAATTAGTTCAACTCGAGAGTAAGGGGACGATAGTGAAGCCAAACAAAAGAAAGAAATATAACTAAACAATTCTAACTCACGAATAACCCCTTACCTTGCTCAATATGTCGGGAAGGAGCGGAGCCAAAAAATAACAAACAAATCAATCGAAATAAAAATGTACAAAAATCACAAAATTTCTCGCAGTGGAAAAAGTAATTCAAAATTATTTTACCCAAACGAAAGTTAAGCAAAAACAACGAAAAATCATAATCATTACAGAAAAATACACGAAAAACGAGATAAAAGGAAAAAGCGATCTCCTCCGCTTTTCTTAATGTCCTTTTTATATCCCCGCGCTACGTCGCCCAATGATGATAGATCGGTCTCCTGACCAATCAGCTGTCATGAAGGCAGCCTGTCTGGCACCAGCAACCATGCCACATTCAGTCACTTAAATCTTCTCCTTCTCCATTCTGAGGCTCAGTTTGAACTGCAGCAGATCGTCTTCACCATGTCTACATGCCAAAATGCATTGAGCTGCTGCCATGTGATTGGATTATTAGAAATTTGCGTTAAGAAGCAGTTGGACAGGCGTACCTAATATTGTGGCTGGTCAACATCAAAAACGTCAAAGTTTACGTCAACAAATGATCTTTATTGTGACTGACTCCTCCTGAGTACATAAACACAAAATTAAGGGCAAATTTATAAGGTAAAGATACATTTTAAAGCATCAAAACAGTTATAGTGAATTACTACATTACTATATATATTTTGTCAAGTGTAGACTGAGGTTTGTTTTGTTTGATGAGCAGGTCACAATGCGGATGATGTGGCCGAGACGGTGCTGATGAACGTTCTGCGTGGAGACATCGCTCGTCTCCGCCGCTGCACCGCCATCAGCACCTCTAGTGAAGGAGACGGTGCCATCCCACGCTGCAAACCTCTTAAATACGCCTACGAGAAAGAAATCGTCCTCTACGCCTACTTCAAGAAGCTGGATTACTTCTCCACTGAATGCATCTACTCACCCAACGCCTACCGAGGTCACGCTCGCGCTTTCCTCAAAGACCTGGAGTCCGTCAGGCCCAGCGCCATCATAGACGTCATCCACTCCGGGGAGACGCTCTCCGTGAAGGAGGGAGTGAAGATGCCAGTGCAGGGAACGTGCTCACGCTGCGGATACATCTCCAGTCAGGCCCTGTGTAAGTCCTGCGTCCTGCTGGAGGGCCTGAATCGAGGTTTGCCCAAACTGGGAATCGGGAAACATCACCGGCTGCATGGTAAAATTCTGGCGCAGGAGCCTCTGACCGAGCAGGAGGAGAGAAAGCTGAAAGCTGTAGACTTTTGATGTAAACCCTCTTTTGAGTTGTGTGTGCTTGGGGTGGATGTATTTGTATTATAGACGAAGTCTGTTAGTTGATTATTGAATTTCAGCTGCAAGGAACGGAGACCTCACAGTTAATCAATTTGCCAAAAAGAAGCAAATGTTCAGTTAAAAACCAGATACGCTTGTTTTGAAGGAAACATGAACTTTATCAGCCTGCACCACATTCACATTAGGAGGAATGATTTTAATTTATTTAAACGGCATCAAGACAATAAAGTTATTAGTCATTTTTAGATTTGTTTCCAGTTATTTGTCTATGTAAAGACAAAAAGGCTAAAAGGAAAAATGGAAAAAAAGGCATATTATTGTTTTTGAAACAATGCAAGTCATGTTCGTACTCATTTAAAGGGCACCAGACATGTTAATATGCATCTCTCAATCAATTCGGTGGGTAGGGAAACCGCACTCAAAGTCAGGAAAGTGGGCGTGTCCAGCTCTGTTTTGGGGGGGAGTGTCGGAGGAGCAAAAGAAGGAGGGTCTGTAAAAAATTTGCATAAAAATGGGAGTGTCGGTTTGCGCATGTGCTGATTTTTAGAGTCAAAAAACACACACACACACACATAGGGGCGAAAGACAGTGATTAGCCCCTTTCACACATACAGACCTTTCCGGAAAATTACCGGCAATTTTCCGGAAAGGTTGGATGTGTGAACAGGTCCTTTTTGAAAATACCGGTAAATTCGTTCTGGCTATTTTCCGGAAAGAGAAGTTGTAACATTACCGGCAATTTGCCGTAATGCTGCGCTGTGTGAATGCAGAAGGAAGATTGCTGTAATAAGCGCGTGCACGTCTAGAACGTGCTGACGTGAGACGTCTGCTTTAGCCAATCACAACAGTCAGATGCATTTACGTCCGCGCGGTTTATGAGAATAAAATCCTTTGAATATTTTTCCAGACACATTTAGCTGCTAGACGTTAGTCAGATCACGTTTATATGCTCATCTTAATGCCAACCGTGTAAATAATCATCGATGAGATGCTTTTGATAAGCCGTTGTTTGTTTACCTTTAAGCTTTGCGTGCGCCCGTGAAACAGCCTGTGAGCGCCTGCACACGCACATATTATGAACATCTCGACATGTGAAAGTGATCCTGCGAAAGTTGTTCACAATATTGATCATCCACAGAGTTTGTAATTTAGTCAAATGTTTACAAACACAAGCGCAGCCGTTTAAAGCTCATTTGTGGTGAATGATGTCAGAATTTACCGGTATTTTGGAATGGATGTGTGAATGCTCTTTTCCGGAAAAATTCTGTAACGTCCTCGCCTGTGTGAACAGCGCTTTTTTGAATATACTGGTAAAGTCGTTCCGGAAATTTTCCAGATATTTACCGGTATCACTGTGTGAAAGGGGCTACTGTGTTTACATGGACACCAGTAATCGAATTATTTGACAAATTATTAAATGGTGGACTTTAACTGCAGTTTGGCACTTCAGGAATTTCATTCATGCCCCTCGTGACAAACGAGATATTTGATACGAGGAACTGCTCTAAGCGTGTATTTTTCATGGAGGGTTCGTTACCGCACGCCGAATGAGAGAAAAAAAACCCTCTGCATTTCTCGGTAACTTAGATGCACTCGGTAGGTGGCGTCAGAAAGCTGTGTGTGTTATTCCTGTCACAAAATGCAGTGAAAATCCTCCACGACGGTAATAGTTTGATTGTGGTGCTAACATGTTTACACTTGGTGTAATAGTTCGATACGAACTAACTTTGCCATCTAAATAAACAAAGAGCACTGGTCGCTCACTTACCAAATCTATAGAGACAGGACAATCAACACCAACTAGAGCCGCGTCTTTATTAAGAGACGAGCAGCAACTCCGGATCTCACCATTTCTAGATGAGAAAAGCTCTCGGGTAAACAATGTTCTTTAGACACGTATTGTTATAGTAATCCACACGTGAGTCCAGCTGCGCTCTCATAGCGAGAAAATGAAAACAAAACCTTCACTGCAGCAAATTATAAAAGCAACACTTGTTTTGCCAACACAACATGTCGTCTCTCTGCCGTCGGAACACTGTACAGGTACAAACGGTCTTTGAAGCATCATTATGTATATTAATGAAGTTCCACTGCATACAGAATAGAGCGCACTGATTGGTTTGAACCAAGCCTTACTCATGTATTAATGCAGCACACTCAGATGTAATAAGGCACTCCCAGGTACAGTCATCCAGACTACACGCTGGAATACACGCTAAGATCTCATGGCCGTGACGCAGCTTCAAAAATTCGTTTCAAACCGGAAATAGGAATTTGCTCAAAATAACGCAAAAACAACCAATTTTCACTTTTTTGTGAGATATATGTGTCCTAATAGTGTTTTTAGCAATGTGGGACACAGATACGACTGTCAGCAGCTCAAAAAATGTGGTTTGGTGTTTCGTGACCCTTTAATAGACACAAAATGTATGAAAATACCTGTAGCCCCACTTGTAGATGTTCATGTTATTGGGCCCTATTCACCTAGTTCAACAAGGCGTAAGACATGTTTAGTGCAATTTGTTGCTATTTCCAGACCAGCGCAACTGTAATTTTTACGTTTTGGCCACGTTGTTTTAAATGGCAGATCCATTTGCAACACTTTGTGGACTCATGGGTGTGCGGGTCTATAAAGCAGGTGTGCTAAGGTGCATTGTTGGCGCGCTGCCATTTTGAGAAACTGAAATAGACCTACTGAAAGCTGCTCTAAAGTCCAGTGTGTTAGTTTTGCACCTATGCAGGTTCAAACGATTGCATTGCTTAATTAACACAAAATTTACACAAACTATTATTTTCTTTGTAAAAAAACCACTGCCTCCATGCCTCTCCTTAGGGGGCTTTTTTAGTTTATTCATGACAATTTGCCTTAGTATATGCTTTTTATTATGAAATGTTATTATTATTAGCCGTATTATTTATGATATGCATATTTATATTTGTTTTAATAAAAACAAGTTTAGATTTTGTCCACCTCTCGGGTTTTGGAGATGTCTGCATCACCATATGGGGCATAAGAACAGGACGTGTGTTTAGATATAACTCTTTTAATGACCACACTTCATTATTATTGTTAATTTATTCCTGGAAATTAAAACTGAATTTAGAAATAGCTTTGAAACAAATCTTTGTGCCTAACAAAGTTTAGTGGATACAACACCGTTTGCTTTTCCACTAAGGTAAAGGGAAAGTAAAGAGGCTGAATGAAGGGAGCTCCTTTATCCTTGCGCAGATTGTTTAACTGTTTTCTCGCTAGTGAAGCGTTCAGTTTTTCCACTTACAAAGTCGGCATGTACATAGCAAATGTGCAATGGTGAAACTGACTCTTAAAAAGAATGTGAGATCAGACTCTGATTGGTTTAATGCACGTTATGCTCTAAACACACTCATAACTCATTAGGAGAATAAGCACAACCCTGTTGGACCATGTGCTGGGGCGCAGATTTTGAATCCTTTAAATAGCGAAAGTGGATTCGGACATGACTTAAATAATATTAATATTTTTGTGCCATGTGCTTTAGACGTTGCACCTAGATCAGGGGTCACCAAACTTGTTCCTGGAGGGCCGGTGTCCTGCAGATTTTAGCTCCAACCCTAATCAAACACACCTGAACAAGCTAATCAAGATCTTACTAGATATACTTGAAACATCCAGGCAGGTGTGTTGAGGCAAGTTAGAGCTTAAACCTGCAGGGACACCGGCCCACCAGGAACGAGATTGGTTACCCCTGACCTAGATCGTTAAAATAAAGCCCATCATGTTCAGCTTGTGGAATTAAGTTTTTTTCTTGCACTTGATTTAAAAAACTGGACTATTGAGTTGTGTGTGGGATGAGTGTATTTGTTTCCTTTAAAGTCTGAAAGAATTTCAGCTGCAGGGATTGGAGTCATCCCTCAACCTGTTAATCTGCCTGAAAGGAGCTAATTATGCTATAAAAACCAGATACGCTTGTTTTGAAGCAAACATGAGCTTTTTAAGCTTGCATTAAATTTACAATGGGAGAAAAGTTTCAAATGCTTTAATTCCTGTGTTCAAACCGCATCAAGGCATTGTTACTATTGTTTCCAGTTATTTGTGTGTATTTAAAGGCATTGCTTCTACAAGATTAACACTGATTAACAATGAACAATATTATTTCTATTACAGTCGTTTACAAAGAAATATGCCATGATGCAAAAACTTGTTTTGCAAAAATAGAAAAGTAAAAAGTCCTCATCAAATCAGGTGTTTTCCAAATATTTAGGGATGCAAAATGTATTAAATGACTTTCCTTTTTGAGTATTGAGATATTCATGATGTAATCCTTAACTTGTGGAAATTACATTGATTTGGGCTTGATTTTAAAAGCTGTTTTTTTGAGTTGTGTGTGTGATGAGTGCATTTGTTTCCTTCAGAGTCTATCAGTGGATTATAGAGTTTCAGCAGGGAATGGAGTCACCTCTTCACCTGTTAATCTGCGTAAAGGGAACTAATTATACATTAAAAACCAGATTCACTTGTTTTAAAGCAAACATGAACTTTATAAGCTTGCATTGCATTCACAATAGAAGAAAAGTTTCAAATGCTTCTTTTTTTATGTGTTTAAACTGCATCAAGGCATTGTTGTCATGTTTCCTATTGTTTGTAATTATTTGTATTTAAAGGCATTGCTTCTACAAGATTAACACTGATTAACAATGAACAATATTTTAAAGCAGTTGATTATCTATGAAATTGATTTCAGCATTTTCTATTTTTAGTATTAAGAGTTACTCGTGTTATCAATGCTGATGCGCTGTGAAGCAACATCAACATCGATGAACAGAAATGCTGACTCCTCATGCAGTGTTTTAACAATCATGTATTTTAATGTTCATCATTTTGTGACATGAAAGAATAAATAGTTACATTTTGCTTAAAAAGAAAAGGCCTGTTATTGTTTCTGAAACAGCGTATGTCACGCTCATACTCATCTAAATAAAATGTTTATATTACAGTCCTTTACAAAGAAATATGCCATGATGCAAAAACTTTTTTTTGCAAAAATAGAAAAGTAAAAAGTCCTCATCAAATCAGTTTTTTTCCAAATATTTAGGGATGCAAAATGTATAAAATGACTTTCCTTTTTGAGTATTGAGATATTCATGATGTAATCATCAACTTGTGGAAATTACATTGATTTGGGCTTGATTTTAAAAGCTGTTTTTTTGAGTTGTGTGTGGGATGAGTCCATTTGTTTCCTTCAGAGTCTATCAGTGGATTATAGAGTTTCAGCAGGGAATGGAGTCACCTCTTCACCTGTTAATCTGCGTAAAGGGAACTAATTATACATTAAAAACCAGATTCACTTGTTTTAAAGCAAACATGAACTTTATAAGCTTGCATTGCATTCACAATAAGAAAAGTTTCAAATGCTTCTTTTTTTGTGTTTAAACTGCATCAAGGCATTGTTTGTCAAGTTTCCTATTGTTTGTAATTATTTGTATTTAAAGGCATTGCTTCTACAAGATTAACACTGATTAACAATGAACAATTCTTTAAATCAGTTGATTATCTATGAAATTGATTTCAACATTTTCTATTTTCAGTATTAAGAGTTACTCGCGTTATCAATGCGTTGCGCTGTGAAGCAACATCAACATCGATGAACAGAAATGCTGACTCCTCATGCAGTGTTTTAACAATCATGTATTTTAATGTTCATCATTTTGTGACATGAAAGAATAAATAGTTACATTTTGCTTAAAAAGAAAAGGCCTGTTATTGTTTCTGAAACAGCGTATGTCACGCTCACACTCATCTAAATAAAATGTTTATATTACAGTCGTTTACAAAGAAATATGCCATAATGCAAAAACTTGTTTTGCAAAAATAGAAAAGTAAAAAGTCCTCATCAAATCAGGTGTTTTCCAAATATTTAGGGATGCAAAATGTATAAAATGACTTTCCTTTTTGAGTATTGAGATATTCATGATGTAATCCTTAACTTGTGGAAATTACATTGATTTGGGCTTGATTTTAAAAGCTGTTTTTTTGAGTTGTGTGTGGGATGAGTGCATTTGTTTCCTTCAGAGTCTATTAGTGGATTATAGAGTTTCAGCAGGGAATGGAGTCACCTCTTCACCTGTTAATCTGCGTAAAGGGAACTAATTATACATTAAAAACCAGATTCACTTGTTTTAAAGCAAACATGAACTTTATAAGCTTGCATTGCATTCACAATAGAAGAAAAGTTTCAAATGCTTCTTTTTTTGTGTTTAAACTGCATCAAGGCATTGTTTGTCATGTTTCCTATTGTTTCTAGTTATTTGTATTTAAAGGCATTGCTTTTACAAGATTAACGCTGATTAACAATGAACAATTCTTTAAATCAGTTGATTATCTATGAAATTAATTTCAGCATTTTCTATATTTTCAGTATTAATAGTTACTCGTGTTATCAATGCATTGCGCTGTGAAGCAACATCAACATCGATGAACAGAAATGCTGACTCCTCATGCAGTGTTTAAACAATCATGTTTTTTTAATGTTCATCATTTTGTGACATGATAGAAAATAGTTACATTTTGTTAAAGAACAAACACCTGTTCATACTCGATTAAATAAAATATGAAGATATACCAGTCCTGTTTAAACGAATATGCCATGATGCAAAAAGAAAATAAAATCAAATCAGGCATTTTTCATTACAGATATTTAGGGATGCAAAATGTATAAAAATGACTTTCCTTTTTGAATATGAGCCCCACTTGTAGATATTGATGATCTAATACTCAACTTGTGGAAATGACAGTTTTTGGGCTTGATTTTTAAAAAATGGATGATTGAAATGTGCGTAGGATGAGTGTATTTATTTCCTTCAAAGTCTGTCAGTGGATAATAGAATTTCAGCTGCAGGAATGGAGTCACACTCGCCTGTTAAACTGCCTAAAAGGAAATAACTATACATTAAAAACCAGATACACTTGTTTTGAAGCAAACATGAACTTTATTAGCTTGCATTACATTCACAAGCAGAAATGTTTCAAATGCTTCTTTTTATTTATTTGAACAGCATCAAGACAATCAGGTTATTAGTCATTTTACTATTGTTTCCAGTTATTTGTGTGTATTTAAAGGCATTGCTTCTACAAGATTAACACTGATTAACATTAAATGATATTTTAAAGCAGTTTGCAATCTATGAAATTAATTTCAGCATTTTCTGTTTTCATTATTACGAGTTGTTTGTTTTTTCATTGATTAATACACTTTGAAGTAACATCAACGTTTTTTATCAGTCAACATAAATGTTGATTCTTCAGATTTTTTTCATGCATCTTGTTTTTTTTTTAATGTTCATGATGGTATAAAAATGACTTTTCTTTTTTAATTCTGAACCCACTGGTGGATAATCCTCATATTTTAGTGCTGTATTTGTATTAAATACAAAGTCTATCAGTTGATTATAGAATTGCAGCTGCAGGAGTCACTCACCTCACATGTTAAACTGCCTAAAAGGAGCTAATTATGCATTAAAAACCAGATACACTTATTTTAAAGCAAGCATGAACCTTATCAGCTTGCATGACATTCACAATACACTTTTAAATACTTAAAGGGATATATCACCTCAAAACTGAAACAACCCAAAAAAGTGTTTCCAAACTTTTATGAGTTTATTTCTTCTGTTGAACACTAAAGAAGATATTTTGGAGAAAACCTGTACCCATTGACTTCCATAAAAGAAAAAATAAATACAATGGAAGTCAATGGTTACAGGTTCCTAACATTTTTTTAAAACATCTTTTGTTTTCAACTGAAGAAAGAAAATCATAATGGTTTTAAACAAGTATATGGTGACAGAATTTTATTTTTTGGGTGACTATCCTTTTAACACTGTGATTAATATGTTTTTATCCTGAAACCGCTGACTTCCAGAGAAGGAAAAACAAATATTATGGAAGTTATGGGTTACAGGTTTCTAACATTTTTTCAAAATATCTTTTTTTGTGCGTAACAGAAGAAAGAAAATATATATATAGTCTATATATATATAGACTAAATGATGACTGAATTTTTAATTTATGGATGAACTCTCTCTTTAACACTCTATCATTGAGATATTAGTTATATTCCTAACTTGTAACCATTGACCTCCATATTGTTAGAAAATAGGAATCATTTTTTAAATATTTTTTGTCTCTTTTTCTTTTAATTTGTATAGGTCATGTAAGGGTCATTTATTAACTGAACTTGTGCTGTTGTGTGTGGGATGTTGTGCATTCCTTCATTCATTCATTTTCTTGTTGGCTTAGTCCCTTTATTAATCCGGGGTTGCCACAGCAGAATGAACCGCCAACTTATCCAGCAAGTTTTTTTTTGCAGCGGATGCCCTTCCAGCCTTCCAGTTTCTCTGGGAAACAATTTACGGACAATTTAGCCTACCCAATTCACCTGCCCCGCATGTCTTTGGACTGTGGGGGAAACCGGAGCACCCAGAGGAAACCCACGCAAACGCAGGGAGAACATGCAAACTCCACATAGAAACGCCAACTGAGCCAAGCTTGAACTAGTGCGCTTCTTGCTGTGAGGCGACAGCACTACCTGCGCCACTGCTTCACCGATGTTGTGCATACTAATTAGTATTTTTGCAGAGGTAGATGATAAATTCTGGTCCAAAAGTAAATTCAGCTCTGCAGAAACTTCCTGTCTGAAGAAAGGTGTTAAAACTGAACACAGAGCACAAAAAGTTTTATGCTTTTATTGCTGTGCAGAGAATTCGTAGAAAAAGAGGACTTATGTCTTGCGAGGACTGGACAATGATTGACAACAAGTGACGAATTTCACTAAACTCCACCTGTTAATATCAGCTGCCCATATAAGTTGTAGTCAGGAAAAGAAAGTGGTTGCGTACCTCCTTAATGTAACTTCTGCATTGCATTGAGGAGAAATTCTGTGAATCAAATGATTCATTTGTATCCAATAAATTGATACGATTTTTGACATTGAAGAAAAACCTCTCCTGACCTTTTTTCTTGAACACGCATGGAATTGATTAATATTCTAACAATATAGAAGGAAAAACAAATACTATGGAAGTCAATGGTTACAGGTTCCAAACATTTTTCAAAACATCTTTTGTCTTCAACAGAAGAAAGAAAATCTTAAAGGTTTTAAACAAGTAAAGGGTGTTTAAATGGTGACAGTTTACATTTTTGGGTGAACTCTTCCTTTAACACTCCTATGGTTGAGATATTTTATACTCTAAACCTGTAACTATTGACTTCCAGTCATTCATTCATTTTCTTTTTGGCTTAGTCTTATTATTAATCTGGGTTCGCCACAGCGGAATGAACTGCCACTTTATCCAGCACATATTTTACTCAGCGGATGCCCTTCCAGCTGCAACCTAGAAATGGGAAACACCCATACATACACTACAGACAATTTAGCTTACCCAGTTCACCTATAGCGCATGTCTTTGGACTTGTGGGGGAAACCGGAGCACCTAGAGGAAACCCACGCCAACACGAGGAATACATGCAAACTCCAGACAGAAATGACAACGCCAATCTTGCTGTGAGGCACAGTGCTACCCACTGCACTCTGTGCCGCCCTATTGACTTCTATTGAAAGAAAAATAAACACTATGGAAGGAATACTATGGAATGGTTCCTAACTTTTTTCAATTTTTGTGTGAACTATCCCTATAACACTCTATCAGTGAGATATTTTATACTCTTAACCAGCGATTTCAAAACTATGCCCATTCCCGCCACCAACTAATAAAAAAGTCATTTACTTTTTATTTTAGAATTCTGACTCAAAAAGTCACAATAACTTTTTTTAATTTTTTTATTTCGTGACGGAATGGGCTTCCATACAAAACAGCTACTATAAGTATTCACAAATACACTCACTGGCCACTTTATTAGGTACACCTTACTAGGATCTGGTTGGACCCACTTTTGCCTTCAGTACTGCCTTAATCCATCATGGTATAGATTCAACAAGGTACTGGAAATATTTCTCAGATTTTGCTCCATATTGACATGATAGCATCACACAGTTGCTGCAGATTTGTCGGCTGCACATCCATGATGCCAATCTCCCGTTCCACCACATCAAAAGCTGCTCTATTGTATTAAGATCTGCTGACTGTAGCCATTTGAGTACAGTGAACTCATTGTCATGTTCAAGAAACCAGTCTGAGATGATTCGCGCTTTATGACATGGTGCGTTATCCTGCTGGAAGTAGCCATCAGAAGATGAGTACACTGGGGTCATAAAGGGATGAACATGGTCAGCAATGCTCAGGTTGGCTGTGGCGTTGACACGATGCTCAATTGTACTAATGGGCCCAAAGTGTGCCAAGAAAATATGCCCCACACCATTACACCACCACCACCAGCCTAAACCGTTGATACAAGGCAGGATGGATCCATGCTTTCATGGTGTTGATGCCAAATTCTGACCCTTCCATTCGAAGGGTCCTGTAGCCAGCCTGGTGAAATAGGTGGTTCTTTTAGCAGTTATTCACCTAATTTTCTATTTATTTATGAGGTTTAAATACTGCATTTAAAGCACTTTCTGCTGGATTATCTTGTTGGATGGTCATCATAACACTTTTTTATGTACCAAAAATACTTGCTAAAAATTTATAATAAAGACATAATACAATAATACATACAAAAAATACAATACTTATTATAAAAATACAAATTTATTACATCATATATCATTAGAAAATAAAGGAGTCTGTTAAAGTTTTTGAATTAAAAAAGTAGCCCATTATCTTTTATTAGGCAGATAACAAACAGGCCAGCACATTTAACTTCCTTCACCAAAATTGCCAAATTCAGCCAAACACAGGTATCTGCTTGGTCTTAAAGCCTTTTTTGATGGGTATTTGGGTATATCACAATCAATTTTGGCATAGCAGTCTAAATAGGACAAGTAGGACCCCCCTATAGGACAAAATAGCCCCCCCCCCAGCTACGGGCCTGTTCTATTGTCCAATTTTGGTGAGCCTGTGTGAATTGTAGCCTCAGTTCTTAGCTGACAGGAGTGGCACCCGGTGTGGTCTTCTGCTGCTGTAGCCCATCCGCCTCAAGGTTGGACGTGTTGTGCGCTCAGAGATGCTCTTCTGCAGGGTATTCGAGTTACTGTTGCCTTTTTTATCAGCTGGAACCAGTCTGGCCATTCTCCTCTGGCATCAACAAGGCATCTGCGCCCACAGAACTGCCTCTCAATTAATATTTTCTCTTTTTCTGACCATTCTCCGTAAACCCTAAAGATGGTTGTGCTTGAAAATTCCAGTAGATCAGCACTTTCTGAAATACTCAGACAAACCCGTCTGGCACCAACAACCATGCCACGTTCAAAGATAGCCTTGACCATGTCTACTTGCCTAAATGCATTGAGCTGCTGCCATGTGATTAGCTGATTAGAAATTTGCATTAACGAACAGTTGGATAAGTGTAGCTAATAAAGTGGCCGGTGAGTGTAAGTAAATTGCAGAAGCTTTCTCTGGTTACCCAGGAATGCCCAGAATAAAAATACACCCCACAGCAAAAGTCAGAAATGTAATGACAATGTTTTGATTACTGGTGTTGCGCGGTTCGTCCAGCAGGAGCCGCTGCAGTGAAGCCAGTTCATCTGTTCTGTGGTGTTTAGGGGGTCCAGTAAGGTCCAGCCACACAGACCAGCGTCTACAACAGCAGGACAAACTTCAGCACAGACTTGTCTTCTGGAAAAGCACCACCACACATTATCCTCCAGATTCGGATTAGGAGCAGAGTCCTTCTGGAAGCGCGCGAACATGGACGATCTAGGTAAGACGCACACATTCCCACATGTTTGTTTTGGAGAGAGAGAAACGCAAACATAGCGGAAAAAATATTAGAGGGAGAGACAGGCTAACTACAGTAGCCAATGAGCTAACGGGAAAGATAAGCGATACAAAGTAACACTTTCACTGAACGGGACAGGCGTCACTTTGTTACATTGTAACTGTTTATGTTCCATCTAGCTTGACGTCACATGCCTTTCTGTTACAGTTACAATTTAAACTCGCATGTCTGACTGAAAAAACTGAGGTGAACTGTAAGGCAGAGTCGTGTTGTGCGCTGGTTTTCCCCGTTTGTATTAGCATCTGGAGTCGTAAAATGTTGTTTATCTCTTTCAAATGATGCTGATACACATGGTTTGTCATTAAGTTGTTTGTTGTCAATAATATTTGTTACAAAACGGTCAAAGCCTGAAAGTGCATAATTCAAGTCAAAGTTTATGAGTGATTCGCTTAAGTGAGGAGAAAAGTACCAACAGAATTCACAGATATGACCAAAGTAGCATCAAATAATTATTAAAGATGAAGTTCGATATATTGAAGTATGAGTATAAGAGTAAAATGTGAAGAAAAAAATATATAATAAAAGGAATAAACTAGCTAAATGGTATTCTTTATTACTGTTAAAAGTGCTGTTAGCATGACTCAAGTCAAAGTATATCAGTAATTCGCTTCAGTGAAGAGAAAAACATAAAAGAATTCACAGATATGATCAAAATAAGAAATAAATAATTAAAAGGAAATAAACTAAATAAATATTGTAAAATTTGCTGTTGGCATGAATCAAACAAAAGTTTTTGAGTGTTTGGCTTCAATGAAGAGAGAAGCACAAAAATAGGTCATAGATATGATCAAAGTAGCATTAAATAATTATTAAAGATGAAGTTCGATATATTGAAGTATGAATATAAGATAAAAATGTGAAGAAAAAATATTTAAAAAGAAATAAACTAGCAAAATTTTATTCTTTATTATTGTAAAATGTGCCGTTAGCTTGATTCAAGTCAAATTTTATCAGTAACTCGCTTCAGTGAGGAGGAAAAAATCACAAAAACAGTCACAGATATGATCAAAGTTTACGAGTAATTTGCTTCAGTGAAGAGAAAAACAAAAAGAATTCACAGATATCATCAAAATAAGAATTAAATAATAAAAAGAAAGTTAAATGTATTGAAATGTGGATATAAACGTAAAACATGAAGAAAAAAGAAACAAACTAAATAGTAATCTTTATCACTGTAAGGAATACTAAGTGCTGTTGGCATGATTCAAGTCAAAGTTTATCAGTAATTCGCTTCGGTGAAGAGAAAAGCACAAAAGTAATTCACAGATATGATCAAAGTAGCATTGAATAATAAAAGAGAGAGTTCAATATATGGAAGAAATGCTATAAGAGTAAAATTCAAAGAAAAAATATTCCAAAATAAAATAAAGTAAATAAATAGTGTTCTTTATCACTGTAAAAAGTGCTGTTGGCTTGATTCAAGTCAATGTTTATAAGTATTCAACTTCAATGATGAGAAAAACACAAAAAAGATATCACAGATATGATCAAAGCAACATCAAATAATTATTAAAGATGAATTTCAGTATCTAAGTATGAATATAAGAGAAAAATGTGAATAAAGAGAAATAAACTAACTAAATATTATTCTTTATTATTGTAAAAAAAGTGATGTTGCATTGATTCAAGTAAAATTTAATTAGTAATTTGCTTTCACTCGCTTCAGTGAGGAGGAAAAAATCACAAAAATAGTCACAGATATGATCGAAGTTTACGAGTAATTCGCTTCGGTGAAGAGAAAAACATAAAAAGAATTCACAGATATGATCAAAATAAGAAATAAATAATTTAAAAGAAAGTTAAATATATTGAAATATGAATATAAAAGTAAAACATGAAGAAAAATGAAACAAACTAAATAGTATTCTTTATCACTGTAAGGAATACTAAGTGCTGTTGGCATGATTCAAGTCAAAGTTTAAGGTGAAGGTAAGCACTAAATAATTAAAGCGTACATAGAAGTTAGAATATGTCAGTAAAATGTGTATTAACTATTAAAATAGCACATTTTATAGATGTGTGCATGGATTGCAGTTGAGGATTTTATTACAGGAGGACATCAATTTTAAAGCATTAAACATTATATTTATTACGGCAAAATGATTATTATTGAGTGAAATTCTGCATAATTTAAATAATAGTGTTACTTAACCTCTCAAAGTCCACGGACCTGGTTAAAGGGCTAGCATTGCACCAGACCCCTGTAAGTGGTTATGTTTGAAAGTGTAGAATCTATATTTTATGCAAATATGCATCACTTTGGTTTTTATTCTACTGTACAAAAGTTATTTATAACACAGTATAATACACAGTATTTTGGAGCTGGGTATTGAACATTGGTTCATTTTCATATTTTTCATATGGTTCATATATGACACATGTATAGCTCAAATGAAAGCTCTTGCCGGTGCTCATACGGTTCTAGTATTCTTTTTACTGAATTATATTCACATATCAAACAGTTGCCGAATAAATCACTGTGTTTCCATGGCGCAGAAGTGAAAACAATACATTTATGATCAATAAGCAGACCCAGATAGCACAGACAGCTGTCATCTCTAAACTTATGCTGTGTTCTTCAGGACCTTTTCTCCTCTGTTTTTGACTTGATGTGCATAAGTAATCCTTTTATATGTCTGATGTGGTCCAAACCCAGTGAATTATGTTTGATCAAACAGAAGAATAGTGAAATATGAAAACAATGATCGATCCCTGTGGCTTGTACAGCACCTCTCATCAGTTGGAATACAATAACTTTTGCATAGATTATGGTGGAGACATTTTTTCTTTTTTCCTATGATTACAGACATGTGCAGGAACCACCAACATTAATTACAGCACGCTAGACCACACAGAACCTAAAAGCTACACTTTCAAATGAGTTTATAAAAAAAAAAATACAAAAAGCGCCTCTTTTTTTAGGTGTTTATTATAACACAGACAACATATTCAGATATTCTAAACACTTTCAATAGTGTTTTATGAAAATTCAAAGGGTTTTCTTTAAAATGATCCCAAATTTTTGCATTTACACCTCTGCATGTGGATTTGGGAAGCTTTTAAATTTGGGTAGGCAAAATCCAGGCAGAAATCCCAAAATAGCAGGGGTTTAAGAGGTTAAATTGTCACATCATCTATTCAGTGCTTTTGTGTAATCGGATGATATGCATTCCAAGTTGTGCTCCATTTGATTCAGTTGAATTAAATTTTGTTAAAAAATGTTAGAAACCAGTTCTTATGTAAGAGTTTTTTTATATTAACCTGAGTGATTTGAGAGTAGCTTAGTAGATGTGTTTTTGATGGTTTGATTGATGATGGTTGAGAAATTAAATAAGAGGCTGCACAGCTTTGTGTTTATTGATTGTTGTGCTTTGATTAATGTATTTTTCCTGTAAACCGCTGGCCAGATAATAACTATGAACTCTATAAGGATGGGTGTGTCCTCTTTAGTGGTGAAATGACACCACCCACTCCCACCCACATCCTGCTGCAGCCCCTCTCTAACCTGAAGAAAGTCTAATTGACAACTGTTGCAGTGCAACAATAGTTTATTATTTGACAAAAAAATAATAATAGATACAAATGATTTATATAGAGCCTTTTTTCATGGCTCAAGCACACTTAATATGGCAAGGCATAATGCACAGTGGCGTAGCGGATGGGCCCGCAGGGCACGCACCGCGGGGGGGCCCCGCGTGATTAGGGGGCCCCGCGTCGTCGCGATTTTCAATAATTGAAAATACACCGGCAACCGCAATAATCAAACTCTTGGGAACAACTGTGGTCGGAACCAAAGTTCACAGGTCTGTGTTCTCTGAACTCCTCTCAAGCGGTGGACTACTTCATTCTGATTGCTTGCCGCCAATGTTGCCAACTTAGCGACTTTGTCACTAGATTTAGCGACTTTTCAGACCCCCCTAACGACAAATCTAGCGACTTTTTAGTGTGTTATTGGAGATTTTTTTAGACTGTCATTTGTCCATACTGTACCGTCCCTACTCTTCTCAACGAGCTGCGTGTGATGCCGCCGACCCCTCCCCCGCCTCACAGCACTGACAGGCGGCCCAGTCAGTCCTCGTACAGCAGCCTCTCTCATCTGCAGCCCGAGAGCAGATCACCCCTCTGCGTACCGACGACAAATGATTTAGCACAGGCAGTGTGAAGGTATTTCCCTTGTACAGTCAAACCGATCTACTTCTCCTTTATTTTAACAATTTAATTGGACCGTTTATTCTTTTCTTGTTCACAATCACAGATATTTTAGTGACAGTTTCTGAATTTGTCTGAGTTTATTACATATGAGAGATTACTGCACATTCACTACACATCTATAATGACATGCTGTTTTCAAACAGCAATAAGTTTAGTTAAATAAACATGCTTATATAAAGTGTAGTTCAATTATAAATACCCCTTTATTAACCATAGGCTGTAAAACAAACAGAAACGGTAAAACGTGATGACGTCAGCGATATGCAAATTGGCGTATGACGTATCTCCCCCCCCCCTCTTCATCAGGGGGCCCCGTCAGCGATCCCTGCAGGGGGGCCTCCGCATTTTGCGCTACGCCACTGATAATGCAGACAGCTGGTTAGTCACATTAGTGTAACATTCTCTACTTCAGAGTCAAATCCAATTCTGTCATACCCATTAACACATTTTTGCAAGTGTCTAAAACCAAGCATAGTTGAAAATGAAGAGATTACTGTTTGAAATTGACCATTTCCATCCCTTGTGGTCATGCAATATATCAAAATGCACACTGGCTGATGGTTAAATGATGCAAATGAATCGTTGACATCTGCTGTCTTCATTAGTTTCAAAAACACTGATTTCTTTACAATTTAAAACACCATCATTGGATATATTTTCTGCTGGAGATATTGTACTAAAAACAACAACAAAAAAAAAGTTTAAACTTACATGTACTGTATGAAATGTATAGCAGAAATTTTGACAGTTTTAAAACCTTGAATAACTGGAAAAACTTTTCCAAAATGCTGAAAATGGTTATGGAAACCCAGTTACTGTCGCCTTTGGCTTGCTTGGGGTCACTGGGGTCATTAGATCTGCTCAGCAGTCAATCACATCCTTCAACAGTGACATTCATACTGAAATAAAATGAATAATCACTAAATGAACTAGAATAAAACCTGAATTCTGTGCAGCTTAATATACTGAGCTTGCTTCACTATGATGATTTTTAATTATTTCTTTCTTAAAATAGCTTTGACACAATTTACAGTATGAAGCACTGCAGAAATAAAAGCCAATTGACTTTAGTCATGGGTCAGTATAAGTTTCTGATGGTATGATAACCTTAAATAAAAATATCCCGGTATCCCAGTATTGTGATTACTACTCTAAAATATTTTTTTTTTAAATGTCTGGGTAAACCCCCCCCAATTGAACACAATATATTTTATTTTAGAAAAATATTTATAATACTTTGAAAGAGTAAACATGTGGGGTTAAATAATGCAAATGAATCGTTGACATCTGCTGTCTTCATTTGTTTTAAAAACACTGATTTCTTTACTATTTAAAACGCCATCATTGGATATATTTTCTGCTGGAGATAATGTTGTACTAAAAAACAACAACAATAAAAAAAGTTTTAAAAAACTTACATGTACTGTATGAAATGTATAGCAGAAAATTTTGGCGGTTTTAAAATCTTGAAAAACTGGAAAAACCTTTCCAAACCGCTGAAAACGGTTATCGTCCAGTGCCTAATGGAAACTCAGTTACTGTTGCCTTTGGCTTGCTTAGGGTCATTGGGGTCAGTAGATCTTCTCAGCAGTGAATCACATCCTTCAACAGTGGCATTTATACTGAACTGAACTGATAATCAGTAAAGGAACTAGAACAAAAGCAGTATTCTGTGCATCTTAATATACTGAACTGATTTTTAATGATTTCCTTTTTTAAAACACAATGTGCACTATATAGAGCGCTGCAGAAATAAACGTGATGTCGGTGCCAATGGCATAGGGGTTAGTGCAACACATGGCACTGCAGTGCTTACGGTGACCCGATTCCCATTCCTGCTTCAAGGTCTTATGCTGATTCTTCCCATTTCTCTGCTACCCACGCTTTCCTCTCTATACTCTTCTACTGTCCTATCAATTAAAAGTGACCCCCCCCCCCACCTAAAATAAAAATAATGATAATAAAAAAAGGAAATCAACGTGACTTGGCTTCTACAAGTAAGATAATGAAATTATTAGGTTTGGGTATCACCTTGATGTTATTGCGATTTTAAATGTCTTACCTTTTCCCAACTTTAAATCATGTCCCTAAAGGAAAATGTGGCGACATCTTTTAACTAAGGGTGTACTCACACTAGTCTATCCAAACCGGGCACGTTTCACCCCTGTTTCCCGGTTCGTTTGACAAGTGTGAGTGCTGTGAATCGGGCTCAGGCGCAGTTCAGTTGGCCAGCCCTGGCACAGTTGGAAGATGTGGTCTGGTATGCGGTTTTGTTGGGATTTTAGCACGGTATGCTTGTAGTGTGTGTGCAAAGCGTGCCTGAGCGTGAAACTGAAGACACAACGTCACTTTTAAAGGCCTGTTTTATATTGATTTAATAATCATTCTTACTTTTCAATGAACACAAACTGTCATAGTTTATTAAAGAAGCAAACCCCGCACTGCACGACAGCTGCACCTTCAGCAAACCTCATAATATGTGCAGCATAAGGACTTTCAACATTTTCGAGTGTCAAAAGTGGTGGATCTGTTCAGCAAAAGACGTGACTTAAACAACTTAAAAATAAACGAGTTAAAATAAATATTATATAATATAATAATAATTATTATTATAGAAAATATTATTGCTGCTGTGCAAATAAATGAGATAGTAAAGCAGAAAAACCAACACACACTTAAATAAAAATCTGTCTTCAATGATGCATGCACCTTTCCGCAATGCCACATCTTTATTTTACTAACTTACTGCAAAACAAACGTGATGCATAGTGGTTAGTGTGACACCTCCCCCAGCTGAGTTTCTATCAGCCAGTGTGCATTTTGATATATTGCATGAACAACAAGGGATGGAAAAGGTCAATTTTAAACAGTAATCTCTTAATTTTCAAATATGCTTGGTTTTAGACACTTGCAAAAATGTGTTAATGATAAAAAAAAGGAAATAAACGTGACTTCTGCAAGAAAGATAACTTACTGCAAAACATATTTTATTGTAATGTGGAAGTTTAAATACCATTAGACAACATTTTTACTAGGAGAGTACTTTGATGGACATTTTTAAAAAGGTACCACCAGAAAAAATATTAAATTATTT